>NC_034175.2:53866456-53948956 GCF_002021735.2 Oncorhynchus kisutch | reverse complement strand
AATAGAGTAGCCAGTCGCTGGCAACAAGGAGGAGAATAGGAGGGGAATAGTTGGCTGGCAGGGGACAGGGGGGGCTGGGACATGTGGCCCCTGTCACCAACACACCTGGAAATTGACTGCCCTGTTCCATTACACACATCTGTTCTGGACTGAAATAACTACAGTACTACCTGTCTGGAACCCACCACAGAGATGGGTTGCACCCCAAATGACGCCCAGTTACCTTTATAGTGCACTACTTTTCACCAGAGCCTTATGGGCTAAAGTAGTGCACCATATTGGGAAAGGGTGGCATTTGGAACGTATCCTAAATGGTTTCTCTAAGCACACACACTATAGTAGGCCTTGGAGAAAACAACCCAGCATTTCAAAAATAATTGCCACCACAAACTGTTTGCTGTTTGCCTGCTTTGGGAGTTTGGAGATGATTTTCTTTCAAGTATGCAGCCAGATAGATATCTATTACAGGGAGACACGAGAGAGAGAGGATTACAATTTTACATACAAAATGTAAGAGGGGAATTTTGTAAAATGGTGTGCCCCCACAGTGACAGAAATGTCTGCAATAGCCAAGAGGAAGAGATTTAGCCTATTTACTGACAGGTGAGTGTTTCTCAGTAGAGCATCTAAAGGGCCAAAGATGTGTGTGCATGCGTGCGTGCATGCGGTCTATGACTGCACGTGCGAGTGTGTGTCTTCCATAGATACTGTAGCTACTGTATAAGGACTTTGTGCAGAGAGCAGGACCTGGAAGGAGTGTAAGTACAAGAGGGTGTGAAAGGAAATGTCAAACTGTAGCCCAGTTATCTGCTGGGCTGTCATGTCAGGATATGGAAGAAGAGGTAGTAGTCTATTTTGGGCACAGCAGAAAAAAGGGTTCTTATAGTAGACACCCCCTTGGGCTTCCCAGACCACTTCACACACACATAGACACACACACACACACACACACGCACACACGCACACGCAGATCACAAACAAACACACGCGCAAACGCACACATCTGCAGTACCACTGCCTGGGCTTTGGTCACCATGGATACAGGTCAATGCTTCTTAGTCAAAGCTCTGTACACCACACCGGTAAGGTGCACAGCCCAGGGGGTGTAGATGTGTGTGTGTGCATGTGTGTGTCCCAGGTCTCTGGGTCATTTACCCACGCGCTGGAGCTAATCTAATCCTATACTAGACCAAATCCGGCCAGGTCACAGAAGAGCGGAGGAGATGATGACACATACACACACACAGGCAGAGGAGATCATGACACACACCCCATTACCCATAATCCTCTTCACCTCACCGTCTATCCTTGACTGACCATGCCATGCTGGCTACTGACACCGGGTTAAAGGGAGTGTGTGTGTGTGTGTGTGTGTGTGTGTTAAAGGTAAAGACTTTACTGTGAGCAGTGTATAGAATGTAATGGCTCAGAAGTCAGAAATAGATATGCTCCATTCTGGTAATTGCTGGGGTTATGGTGGGGAAGGAATATTGCGGCCTGTATTCGTATTGATTGATTGGCTGTTAGAGGGTATTGAAGAGTAAGCTTGTTGCATGACTGTTGTGAGGGCCGCAGTGGCAGACCTGGTTAAATAGCGAATCAATGAAATGGATCCAAGTGAATAGTCCCCAAAGTGCAAACTTCAAGCAAAATCAAATGCAGGCATTGGAATGTATTTTACATAATGTATTTGGCCCGGGTCTGTGACAGGTGATGCAGAGCCATTACCAGTCAGGTCGGATATTGAGTGTGAGTATAGATGGTGAAAGTGGACGAATCCTTCTTGTCCAGCTCTGTATAACCTGGTTGAAACCCACGGAGTTCAGAGTCTGGAATGCTCTTAGAGACTTACCCAGAAAGACTCACAGCTGTAAGTGCTGACAAAAGTGCTTATACAAAGTATTGACTCAGGGGTGTGAATATTTATGTAAATTAGATATATCTATGTTTTATTTTCAATAAAATTGCAAAAATTTCTAAAAACCATGTTTTCACTTTGTCATTATGGGGTATTGTGTATAGATGGTTGAGAAGTGTTTTTATTACATCCACTCTGAATTCAGGCTGTAACAACAAAATGTGGAATAAGTCAAGGGGTATGAATACTTAAGGCACTGTATATATTTGACCCAGGTCTGATGAGTAGGAAGGTGACACAGAACCATTAACAGGCAGTTGGGATAGCAGGCCACCGCCTGCTGTACTCACACATCTGTGAGTACAGATGTGGTGCCAGGTAAAAGAGGACATATCCTCCCTACCTGTCCAGCTCTGCCTGACTGCTCCTTGACCCTGACCCAGCGGTCTGACTACCCTAGAGGCTGGCTGTGGTCATTGTTAGTCTGACTGCACACACACACCAACCCAGCTCTCACTGAAACACACACACACACCGCACACCAACCCAGTTCTCACTGTGCACACACACTAACCCAGCTCTCACAATGCTGACAGGGGTATCTGGGACCAAAGGCCATGGACAAGACACAAAGAAAATAAACTATATCAAGGGTCATTGAATGGCTATGTACAGAGAAAATGCAATAGAATGTATATACAAATACACATCTACAGTACAAAACATTACCCTGCAAAGTGTACAAAGGCGACGCATACATAACATGCTTTCAACATTACCAATAGTACATTGTCTATTGCATATCCCAATCAGCCCCAGTGTGTTATACGTCCTGCATGACCTTGCTAGTGTGTGCTACCTGTAGGTCCACTACAGAGGGACGGCTAAGGCAAAGTAAGAATTATATCATAGTATATGATTTTTAAAAGCTGACATCATCCAAGCCCCATTGGAGGCTTCAGACCATCACACAGTACAGGGGAGGCTTCAGACCGTCACACAGTACAGGGGATGCTTCAGACCGTCACACAGTACAGGGGAGGCTTCAGACCGTCACACAGTACAGGGGAGGCTTCAGACCGTCATACAGTACAGGGGAGGCTTCAGACCATCATACAGTACAGGGGAGGCTTCAGACCGTCACACAGTACAGGGGAGGCTTCAGACCGTCACACAGTACAGGGGAGGCTTCAGACCGTCACACAGTACAGGGGAGGCTTCAGACCATCACACAGTACAGGGGAGGCTTCAGACCGTCACGAAGTACAGGGGAGGCTTCAGACCGTCACGAAGTACAGGGGAGGCTTCAGACCGTCACAAAGTACAGGGGAGGCTTCAGACCGTCACACAGTACAGGGCAGGCTTCAGACCGCTACACGGTACAGGGGAGGCTTCAGACCGTCATACAGTACAGGGGAGGCTTCAGACCGTCACACAGTACAGGGGAGGCTTCAGACTGTCATACAGTACAGGGGAGGCCTCAGACCGTCACATAGTACAGGGGAGGCTTCAGACCGTCATACAGTACAGGGGAGGCTTCAGACCGTCATACAGTACAGGGGAGGCTTCAGACCGTCACACAGTACAGGGGAGGCTTCAGACCGTCATACAGTACAGGGGAGTCTTCAGACCGTCATACAGTACAGGGGAGGCCTCAGACCGTCATACAGTACAGGGGAGGCTTCAGACCGTCACATAGTACAGGGGAGGCCTCAGACCGTCATACAGTACAGGGGAGGCTTCAGACCGTCATACAGTACAGGGGAGGCTTCAGACCGTCACATAGTACAGGGGAGGCTTCAGACCGTCACGAAGTACAGGGGAGGCTTCAGACCATCACATAGTACAGGGAGGCTTCAGACCGTCACATAGTACAGGGGAGGCTTCAGACCGTCACATAGTACAGGGGAGGCCTCAGACTGTCATACAGTACAGGGGAGGCTTCAGACCGTCATACAGTACAGGGGAGGCTTCAGACCGTCATACAGTACAGGGGAGGCTTCAGACCGTCATACAGTACAGGGGAGGCTTCAGACCGTCATACAGTACAGGGGAGGCTTCAGACTGTCATACAGTACAGGGGAGGCTTCAGACCGTCACATAGTACAGGGGAGGCTTCAGACCGTCACACAGTACAGGGGAGGCTTCAGACCGTCACATAGTACAGGGGAGGCTTCAGACCGTCACACAGTACAGGGGAGGCTTCAGACCGTCACACAGTACAGGGGAGGCTTCAGACCGTCACAAAGTACAGGGGAGGCTTCAGACCGTCACACAGTACAGAGGAGGCTTCAGACCGTCACACAGTACAGGGGAGGCTTCAGACCGCCACACAGTACAGGGTAGGCTTCAGACCGTCACATAGTACAGGGGAGGCTTCAGACCGTCACACAGTACAGGGGAGGCTTCAGACCGTCACATAGTACAGGGGAGGCTTCAGACCGTCACACAGTACAGGGGAGGCTTCAGACCGTCACACAGTACAGGGTAGGCTTCAGACCGCCACACAGTACAGGGGAGGCTTCAGACCGCCACACAGTACAGGGGAGGCTTCAGACCGTCACACAGTACAGGGGAGGCTTCAGACCGTCACAAAGTACAGGGGAGGCTTCAGACCGCCACACAGTACAGGGGAGGCTTCAGACCGTCACACAGTACAGGGGAGGCTTCAGACAGTCACACAGTACAGGGGAGGCTTCAGACCGTCACATAGTACAGGGGAGGCTTCAGACTGTCACACAGTACAGGGGAGGCTTCAGACCGTCACACAGTACAGGGGAGGCTTCAGACCACGGACCACATTGAGCGCAGAGATATTGAGCGCAGAGATATCACACCCAGTATTTTAAGTCCAGCCAGGAAGAGGTAGGCCTGAGATCTAGCTGCTTTCAGACAAAACTATCTAAGAGTGAGTGTGTGCGTGTATGTTTGTGTGTGTACATGCGCCTGCCTGCGTGCACACATGCATGTGCAGTTTTAACCGATCCTGCAAATCCTGCTCTAGACATTCTAGACACTGCTAAGCTCACAAAGCAGGCAAAAGTCCCAAAGCTGAACATGCAACATTCACAGGCTCTGGTCACAGGATGGAAATACTAAAAAAGCTATTGACATTGTCAGATGACGCTAATTATAGAGGCAAACTGATGTCATGGTGTGGTGTTATACTCATTTATTTCCTCATTTTTTCTCCTTTAGCTTTTTCTTTTCTCCCACCCCTTCTTTATTTTGTCTCTCTCTCACTCACTCACTCACTCACTCACTCACTCACTCACTCACTCACTCACTCACTCACTCACTCACACACACACACACATACACACACACAGCCTCCAGCTCAGGTGTGACTGAAAGCATTTCGGATGGTTTTTACACCACATTTACCAACGCCCAGGCCCCTGCCATCAATACCAGTGTCAGACTGGTCAAAGTGTCACGCCCTATCCTTCATGCTTGGAGCTCACAGCGTCATGACACGTCTATAGGAAACTAAACAATGGAGCAAACAGAGCAGCTGCACCCCCACCTATGTTTTTGCACCCCCGATTTTTTTTACCAGAACATTGTCATGATAAATTGGGTCATTTTCAATGATTTGTCATGTTTTGTCCATGTTATATATGATATAATAATTAACAGATTGCATTTTGCACCTCATCCACTGTTGCTTCAAGATGAATGGTTTTGACCACTCTAAAGTTTAGCTTCATTCCCGTGCGCCACTGTTTTGGCTCAGTACAGTTAGAAAGCACTAGTTACACCACTGGTGTTTAAAACAAAAAGGCACCTGCAAAATAAAATGTTCTTTTAAATAGTTGATCTATTTTTTGGTGCTGTTACATCTGTATCACTGCTCCATGTCTGATGGTGTTGGTCCAGTGTTGTTGTTACATATCATTTGAGCTGCACGCACCACATGTAAGAACTATGATGAGCATGGGCATGTCTGATTAGGCTTTGTGGTAGCACCAGACTCTGACTCTGAGCAGCCCTACCGAAGGTTGCACCTTAGCAGAAAACTGTATGTCAGGTAGCTCACAGGCTGTCAATGAGTAGCTCACAGGCTGTCAATGAGTAGCTCACAGGCTGTCAATGAGTAGCTCACAGGCTGTCAATGAGTAGCTCACAGGCTGTCAATGAGCAGCTCACAGCCTGTCAATGAGTAGCCCACAGGCTGTCAATGAGTAGCTCACAGGCTGTCAATGAGTAGCTCACAGCCTGTCAATGAGTAGCCCACAGGCTGTCAATGAGAAATAATCAGTAGGCCTAATATTACATGATTAAACCTGTGAAATAATTTCCCTCCACAAGCTGTTTAGAGGAATGTAACACCATTCTGCATTTTTGCCATCTATTTTCACAGCTTAAATCGGTTAAATCAGATAGTTAAAATGTTTTCATTTTCAGATTCAGATTCCTATATAAAAATAGCAGTTCAAACGATTGCCTGACAAGTTGGAGTGAACTCTGTATCTCTGTTGCTCTGTATCAGCACCATGGAGAGAGCACGCCACAGAGTGTGTTTGTGTGTGGGGAGGCTATAGAAAGCCACTGGGCGGTTAGGTATGACTTATTTGGGTTTCCATAAAAAGCGGGGGGAAATGCTGCTGATCTGTGGTAGGCTAAGTGAATAAAGTGGTAGGCTACGTGAATAAAGTGGTAGGCTAAGTGAATAAAGTGGTAGGCTAAGTGAATAAAGTGGTAGGCTACGTGAATAAAGTGGTAGGCTAAGTGAATAAAGTGGTAGGCTACGTGAATAAAGTGGTAGGCTAAGTGGATAAAGTGGTAGGCTAAGTGAATAAAGTGGTAGGCTACGTGAATAAAGTGGTAGGCTAAGTGAATAAAGTGGTAGGCTAAGTGAATAAAGTGGTAGGCTAAGTGAATAAAGTGGTAGGCTAAGTGAATAAAGTGGTAGGCTAAGTGAATAAAGTGGTAGGCTACGTGAATAAAGTGGTAGGCTAGGTGAATAAAGTGGTAGGCTACGTGAATAAAGTGGTAGGCTAAGTGAATAAAGTGGTAGGCTAAGTGAATAAAGTGGTAGGCTACGTGAATAAAGTGGTAGGCTACGTGAATAAAGTGGTAGGCTACGTGAATAAAGTGGTAGGCTACGTGAATAAAGTGGTAGGCTACGTGAATAAAGTGGTAGGCTACGTGAATAAAGTGGTAGGCTACGTGAATAAAGTGGTAGGCTAAGTGAATAAAGTGGTAGGCTACGTGAATAAAGTGGTAGGCTAAGTGAATAAAGTGGTAGGCTAAGTGAATAAAGTGGTAGGCTACGTGAATAACGTGATATGCCTCTGCCTGTAATATTTGATTTTGATTTATAAGGACAGGATTTAGATTTATTAGGAACCTCATTAGTCTTACTGTGGTCCGACACATAACAACAAATACATTATAGACAAAATACTTTACAATGTACTACATACATTTAAAAACATGAAAAGTAATGTGTGTGTGTGCATCTATCAGTTCCACATACATGTCAGTACATACACACAGCAAGTAGGTCACATGTCAGTACATACACACAGCAAGTAGGTCACATGTCAGTACATACACACAACAAGTAGGTCACATGTCAGTACATACACACAGCAAGTAGGTCACATGTCAGTACATACACACAGCAAGTAGGTCACATGTCAGTACATACACACAGCAAGTAGGTCACATGTCAGTACATACACACAACAAGTAGGTCACATGTCAGTACATACACACAGCAAGTAGGTCACATGTCAGTACATACACACAACAAGTAGGTCACATGTCAGTACATACACACAACAAGTAGGTCACATGTCAGTACATACACACAGCAAGTAGGTCACATGTCAGTACATACACACAGCAAGTAGGTCACATGTCAGTACATACACACAACAAGTAGGTCACATGTCAGTACATACACACAGCAAGTAGGTCACATGTCAGTACATACACACAGCAAGTAGGTCACATGTCAGTACATACACACAACAAGTAGGTCACATGTCAGTACATACACACAGCAAGTAGGTCACATGTCAGTACATACACACAGCAAGTAGGTCACATGTCAGTACATACACACAACAAGTAGGTCACATGTCAGTACATACACACAACAAGTAGGTCACATGTCAGTACATACACACAGCAAGTAGGTCACATGTCAGTACATACACACAACAAGTAGGTCACATGTCAGTACATACACACAACAAGTAGGTCACATGTCAGTACATACACACAGCAAGTAGGTCACATGTCAGTACATACACACAGCAAGTAGGTCACATGTCAGTACATACACACAACAAGTAGGTCACATGTCAGTACATACACACAGCAAGTAGGTCACATGTCAGTACATACACACAGCAAGTAGGTCACATGTCAGTACATACACACAACAAGTAGGTCACATGTCAGTACATACACACAGCAAGTAGGTCACATGTCAGTACATACACACAGCAAGTAGGTCACATGTCAGTACATACACACAACAAGTAGGTCACATGTCAGTACATACACACAGCAAGTAGGTCACATGTCAGTACATACACACAGCAAGTAGGTCACATGTCAGTACATACACACAACAAGTAGGTCACATGTCAGTGCATACACACAACAAGTAGGTCACATGTCAGTACATACACACAACAAGTAGGTCACATGTCAGTACATACACACAGCAAGTAGGTCACATGTCAGTACATACACACAGCAAGTAGGTCACATGTCAGTACATACACACAGCAAGTAGGTCACATGTCAGTACATACACACAACAAGTAGGTCACATGTCAGTACATACACACAGCAAGTAGGTCACATGTCAGTACATACACACAGCAAGTAGGTCACATGTCAGTACATACACACAGCAAGTAGGTCACATGTCAGTACATACACACAACAAGTACGTCACATGTCAGTACATACACACAACAAGTAGGTCACATGGGGAGAGATGTTGTGCCGTGAGGTGTTGCTTTATTTGTTTTTTGAAACCGGGTTTGCTGGTCACTTGCGTTTTATAAGATGGAAGGGAGTTCCATGCACTCATGGCTCTGTATAATACTCTACGTTTCCTTGAATTTGTTCTGGACCTGGGAACTGTGACATGTCTGGTGGACTAAGTGTGTATGTCAGTGCTGTGTGTAAGTTGATTATGCAAACAATTATGAATTTCCAACACATCAATGTTTCTTATAAAACAAGAAGTGACACAGTCAGTCTTTCCTCAACTCTTAGCCAAGAGAGACTGACATGCGAAGTATTAATATTAGCCCTCTGATTACAACGAAGAGCACAATGTGCGTCTCTGTTCTGGGCCAGCTGCAGCTTAACTAGGTCTTTCATTGCAGCAGTTGACCATACGACTGGACAATAATCAAGATAAGATAACACTAGAGCCTGCAGGACTGGCTTTGTGGAGTGTGGTGTCAAAAGAGCATCTCTTTATTACGGACAGACCTCTCCCCATCTTTACAACCATTGAATCTATATGTTTTAAAAGTTACAGTTTACAATCTAAGGTAACACCAAGTAATCTAGTAAACAAGCCACACTATACATTACCAGATTCAGCTGAGGTCTATAACTTAGGGAATGATTTGTACCAAATACAATTTTCTCAGTTTTAGATACAGTGGGGCAAAAAAAGTATTTAGTCAGCCACCAATTGTGCAAGTTCTCCCACTTAAAAAGATGAGAGAGGCCTGGCAGTTGCCATACCAGGCAGTGATGCAACCAGCCAGGTGCATGTTTATCAATAATTGGAAGAAGCAATTTCATAAATTCATCAAGTACAGCATCTGGATGCTCCTTATTAATCAGGCCAACAAATATTTTTAACACCATCCACATAAGAGTCACAGCAAAATATTTTGTATGATCTCTTATACATTATTTTAAGCCCAGCTTTTGGAACTTTGGCTATCCTGGATATAGCCACTATATTGTGATCACTGCATCCAATGGGTATAGTTACTGCTTTAGAACAAAGTTCAACAGTATTAGTGAAAATGTGATCAATATATGTGGATGTTTGTAAATAGCCTCGTAGGTTGATTAATAACCTGGACCAGATTGCAGGCACTGGTTAGAGTGAGAAGCTTCCTCTTGAGCAGACAGCTTGTTGAAAAGCAGCTCCTCAGACCCTTCCTTGGTTGGCAGGATCACTGGACAGATAGTAGCGGTCCCAGCAACTGATGCCAACCACATCACGGGATCCAAACTCAAAAGGTAGTTAGCTAGTAACCATACTTTTCAATAGACTTTCAAAACTTTCCAAAACAACAAACCGAGCTCTCCCTCATTCCGTGTTCAACAGGAAGTGACATGTTGTGTAGTGCGTTCAGAGAGAGAGTGTGTCATGTTTATAGTTGAAGCTGCATCACTCAACTCTGCCTCACGCCCCACCACTTCAGAGTTTAGTTAACTTCTTAGCTAGCTGTAAAAGCCTTAGTGTCATTAGCCTATTTAGCTCCAACCAGTTAATATGCCACTGCCACAATGGATATCAGAAATCAAACCACCGAGGCTGCCGACAAGCCCAGCAGCAATGATGCTGTTGAGTTCCGCGTGAAGAGGCTACCCCACCTTCCACAAGTCCCGCCAGGATAATGTCTCCATAGCCCCCTCCACCTCTGACTGTTCCTGACAATCTTGGAACAGAGGAGCCAGCCAAGGTTACCCTAGAATCGTACCCTAGCCGCAAGATTTCTTCCCAAAAACATTGATTTAATAGCAACTGGTTCATAGGAAGAGAGTGGCTAGATCACTCGGTTACTGCAGATGCAGCATTTTGGTTCCATTGTCGAAAGTTCTGTACTGGGTCCAATACTAACTGAGGTGTCAAAACTGATAGGCAGCTGGCAAGAACACATTTTCCACTTTGACAAATGTGTTCAGTCAGCACAGACGAAGCATGCTACACCCAAGGAAAAGCTAAACTAATCCAACTGGCAGATTTGGGAGAGAATGGAATGATTGATGACTCAGGAAATTCAACAGAGTATCAAGGAGCCTGCCCCTCTTCTGAAAAGGTAAGAAACAATCTAGCTGGTTGGTTTTGGTCAAAATCTTGGTGGTATAGCCAGTGGTGTAATTTTCAGCAAAAACCTAAGGTATGGAATGGCAAAATAACTTCTTTAGCCAGCCTATATTTTCACTTCCAAAACGGCCTTGCATAGTGTGTAGGGCGCTGTCCATGGTGCTGATAGAGCGCAACAAAGATTTTGCGCCAACCTGTCACTTCTTGGTCAAAAGCACTCAATGGTCTCGGCATTGGAAGTTTCATGTTTATTGAGATATAGCTTGATATCAGCAGAATTAATATAATTCCAATGCAAAAACCCAGATGACTCCCCTGGGTATATATGTTTCACCATAGAAGTAGATAGCCTATATTCTATATGTATGGTGTTCTTGGTAGCCTATTGCTTTTCGGAATTGTAAATGGAATGGTACATAATGAAAATGTGTTTTTGGTAGGCCAGCATTGCTTAATTGATTACGTGGGTGTGTTGAATTTGATCCACAGAAGTGTATTGTGCCATATTTCAACGTGTTTCTGAACTTATGAGCTACATGATTTTTGATGTTTGAAGTGGGCTTATAGGTCTATTTATTTGGCAAAACAGCTCTACGTATCTCACTGTAGTATGCTGTAGGCTGTTTCGGTTATTTTCATTCGGCTTTTATTGACTGCATTTGTAAACTGTTATAGTAACTAGTCTAAATATAGATTGTGTCATGCCTTTATCGATCTGGTATTTTGCTTATAGGCATATAGTAGGCATACTGCTGTTTTGTTCTGTTCACATTAGCTTGTTCGTATTCACAGTTGTGTCGGTATTCTAAGCCAAACTGCTATTCAGTATTTTTGTTTTGCATGAATAACTAGGCTACTACTTTCAGCATTTAGTTAGCATTATTTTGTTAAGATAGCTGTGTGTGCATTCACATAGGCTGTTTGTAATAGCTAAACCCATTGCCAAATGGAGCCTTGCTTTAGTGTATAAGGTGCTGTCCATGTTGTTGATACAGCGCAGTTGAGATGGGCTACAGATTTTGCACCAACTTGTAACTTCAAAACCACTGAATGCTCTCGGAGTCTCGGCATTTGAACTTTATGTTTATTGTGGTATAGCGTGTTGTAAGCAGAATTCAATATAATTCCAATGCAAGAACCCCACAAAATTGCCCCCTCACCAATATCAACTGTCCTCTTAGTCACTTTAATATGGTGCCGGGTCTGTCTGCTTTGCTTGGGAAGTAATATCGACCAAATAAGCCATTTCTTTGCATGAAATACAGTATGTATGTTGCTGAGACAAGTTCATTTTAAAAATGTTCATGGTGGAAGCACTTCAAACAACTATCCCTGTACTCAGAACGTTCAGAAAACGTTCAGTTTTAAAGGTCAGGAAATGTATTGCTTCATTCCCAGAACCAATACGAAACCAAAAACGTAAGTTCCCACAACTTCCAAAGAACCAAATTTGCTACCTTGGAATCTTCTTCCGAAACAATTGCCATCAATTATAGTCCCACTCCTCCCCTGCCTCCATTTTTCCCCATTAAATGTTTTTTCCCTGCCTGCTTGTCATCGTGTGTGTGTGTGTGTGTGTGTGCCTTTCCCAATTGCCTTGGCTTCTCAGTAGGCTTAATGTAGGGAGTCTATACTGCAGTGCCACAGCGTGTGTGCATATGTGTGTATGTAGAATGTGTGTGGCTCGAATTATGGCCCGTCCATGTATTTTGCTGTGAAAATGAATTTTGTCGCAGACAGCTTGTCAGGCTGGCTCTTACCCAACGGGAGAAGAAAGAAAGCAGTGCATGGTAAGATCCACAACACAGCGCAATGCTGAGAAGAAAAGTCGGTATCCCAAATGACTCCCTATTCACTATTCAATGCACTACTGAGTTCATAAAACATTAAGAACAACCTTCCTAATATTGAGTTGGACCCCCCTCCCCCTTTTGCCCTCAGAACACCCTCAATTCATCAGGGCATGGACTCTACTCTGTCCTTTAGGTGGTGGATTACTCTTGATACACACGGGAAACTGTTGAGCATGAAAAACCCAGCAACATTGCAGTTCTTGACACACCCTGTGTTGACACACCCAGTTCTACCACACCCTGTTCAAAAGCACTTAAATATTTTGTCTTGCCCTTTCACACACACACAATCCATGTCACAATTGACTCTATTCTAAAAAATCCTTCTTCAGCCTGTCTCCTCCCCTTCATCTACACTGATTGAAGTGGATTTAATAAGTGACATCATAGCTTTCACCTGGATTCACCTGGTCAGTTTATGTCATGGAAAGAGCATGTTCTTAATGTTTTGTCCACTCAGTGTATACTATATACTATATAAGATTAGGGTGTCATTTGGGATGCAACCGAACAGCACTGCAAGGGTTAAAAACACAAGGGGCTCTCTCTCTCTCAAGGTGGGGAGTCAGTAATTGAGAAATGGTTAGAGATAAGAACGTGCTGGAAGCTCACTTCACAGCAAGCTTGGAATGTTGCCAATGGTGCCATTGAAAATGTTCCTTTTCAGTGGCACAACTGGAAAGTACATTGTGAAGCAGGTCACGTATGTTGACAAGGCAGAGGGCCTCGGGTTCAAGCCGTGGTAAAGACAGTTCATCCTCAGTTGTATTCAGAAAGGGAGGAAGCTGACACTGACATTGGTTTCATCTATATTGAGAATTGAGTGATACAGAAAATGAAGACTGCATTATTAGTAACGATGCAGTGCATGCATACTATGCACTCAGTGTACTGTAAGTTGCGTTGCGTAAGTTGCGTAAGTTGCGTTGGCATACTACTATGATTATAATAAAGATGTCTGCTTTACAACAAATTGCATCCTTGTCCCTCTCATCTCATCTCTTCCATTGAGAACATCTGAGAGAGAGACAGAGAGAGAGAGAGAGAGAGAGAGAGAGAGACAGAGAGAGAGAGAGACAGAGAGAGAGAGAGAGAGAGAGAGACAGAGAGACAGAGAGAGAGAGAGGGAAAGAGAGAGAGAGAGACAGACAGAAAGAGAGAGAGAGAGAGAAAGAAAGAAAGAGAGAGAAAGACAGAGAGAGAGAGAGAGACAGAGAGAGAGAGAGAGAGAGAGAGAGAGAGAGAGAGAGAGAGAGAGAGAGAGAGAGAGAGAGAGAGAGAGACAGAGAGAGAGAGAGAGAGAGAGAGAGACAGAGAGAGAGAGACAGAGAGAGAGAGAGAGACAGAGAGAGAGAGAGACAGAGAGAGACAGAGAGAGAGAGAGAGAGAGAGAGAGAGAGAGAGAGAGAGAGAGAGACAGAGAGAGAGAGAGAGAGAGAGAGAGACAGAGAGAGACAGAGAGAGAGAGAGACGAGAGAGACAGAGAGAGAGAGAGACAGAGAGAGAGAGAGAGAGAGAGAGAGAGAGAGAGAGAGAGAGAGAGAGACAGAGAGAGAGAGAGAGAGAGAGAGAGACAGAGAGAGAGAGAGAGAGACAGAGAGAGAGAGAGAGACAGAGAGAGAGAGAGACAGAGAGAGAGACAGAGAGAGAGAGAGAGAGAGAGAGAGAGAGAGAGAGAGTGAGAGAGACAGAGAGAGACAGAGAGAGAGAGAGAGAGAGACAGAGAGAGAGAGAGAGAGAGACAGAGAGAGAGAGAGAGAGAGAGAGACAGAGAGAGAGAGACAGAGAGAGAGAGAGAGAGAGAGCGAGAGAGGGGTGCGCTTACGAAAGCGGCGGGTGACTGTTTTCTCGGTGACAGCACGCTGCTTCCCCAGATCCATTTTATCACACTCATCCCTCCACCCTCCACGCTCCTCTCTATTACTTTTCATTTGCGGCGGCATAAGAGGCCCTAGGAGGCTTACCCCCGTACATCACGGCTCCAATCGATTCTAATTTGTTTTAATGCTGAACAGAAGAATGTAAATAGTGAAGCATTGACGTTAAAAAGATATAGCTAGCCTATATCACACAGGCAATGCAATCAGGGTGGGGGGGTGGTACGACCTGATTCAATGTTGGAATCTACGCTCTTATTAGAAGAGAGTGCAAATGACTCATGTAATATAATAATGTGGACAACAATAAATTGTGAGGCTGTGGTGTGAATGGGCAATGGGGGTGGAGGGAGGGTGAGTGTGAGTGATGAAGCGCTGGTGTACAGGGGGAAATGGGCCGTATAGAGGAGAGAAGAGACTCCTGGGGGATATATTACCCCTGCAGTGCCTTATGGACCCTATTTAGTGCAATACTTTCACCAGTGCCCATAGGGAACAGGGTGCCACTTAGAACAAAGCCAGAGATAGCAGGTCAATGAGGTCTCACATGGCTACCTGGGGCCCTAAAACTTTCTCTGACAGTCTGATGAAGACTTTCAGGACTATAGAAGATCTACTGTGTATCGTTCATCTCTGGCTTCAGGTGGAATTTTCCACGCTCACTGTATCTATGGGACATTACCTATAGGCATGTGTGTGACACACACTCTCTGGCATTACGCATGTGTGGTACACACACACACACACACACACAGTGTGCATAAAGCCAATGTGTTAGCTAGATGACCACTAGATCCAAGACAACGGGTAAACACAACCAGGAGAAGCCGGACAATAAATGGGACTGGAGTTAATTGAATAAGAGCTTCATATAATGTTAGCCTGAAGGTGGATGATGAATCTCTCTACTCTACTCTGTGATGATTACGGCCCTGAGCATCAACACCACCGTCCAATGAACCCCAACAAATGGTACCAAATGACACCTACAGCTCCCTACATAGTGCACTACCCTATGGTCCCTAGTCAGAAGTTGTGCATTATATAAGGAATAGGGTGCCATTTGGGACACAGTGGTTTTAATTGTTGCGTTGTAGCGCTGTGATAGTACAGTTTTTTTCAACTGCTTACACACAAAATCTTTTCATGTCACACGATTTTTGAAACCTTTCACTCAAAGTGCTAAACTACACACCAAATATCCAAAACCATAAGCTATTTCTCAGCCTTTGACTCAGTTGTCAATTGCATGAAACACTTTTTTCAAAACACTACACACAATTCTCTACCTAAAACACAAAAATCTAACAGGAAGTGACTTGCTTTCCTTTTCCAAACACAACCAATCAAAATGCTACACTTATTCACCAGGTGGTCCTCCATCACAATGCCACACTGGGTCTGTACAACACTGGCCATATGCTCACTTTTCTGGATGCAATTTACACAATGCTTGTCCCTGGTCCAGATCAGGAGCCTGCTAGATTTGTGGTTTTATGGGACAATGTTAGTTTTCATCGGGCTGTTCTGGTTTGCTACCCATCCACAATTTGTAGTTTTGTACCTACCCCCATATTCACCTTTTCTAAATCACATAGAGGAATTCTTCTTAGCCTGGCGCTGGGAAGTGTATGATCGCCAACCCTATTCCCGCATGATGCTTCTCCAGGCAATGTTGGACGCATGTGGGGACATAGAGGTTGCCTCTGTCCATGGTTGGATACGCCATGTTAGGAGATACTTCCCTCGATGTTTGGCAAGAGAAAACATATCTTGTGATGTGGACGAAGTATTGTGGCCAGACCCAGGCTGGAGAAGAGATGAAGCGTAGCTTAACTGCCCCCCCCCCCCCCCCCCCCCCCCCCCCCCTACAAATTCTAAAGAATATGCTTTTGGTTTACATATGTTTATGGTTTTGTTGTATGCTACTCTATACAACAGTAATGTTTGGCCTAATAAATATTTTCTGTTTCTACATTGCATTGGTGTTTACAGTGTACTTGTTACCCCTCTCAGCAGATTACTTTCACTGTAGAACATTGTATTGAAATGTAGATACAAGCCTATGAAAGACCAAAGAGCTTTAGATTTAGAACAACAGTGTTTACATGGTATATTCAAAAATGTAGTATTATGAAAGCAGTGTTTGCCATTTGATGCAAATGCTTCATTCCGACATGTGTTTATGGCATTTTGAATGCAGTGTTACATTTGGAAGGATATATTGGGGCGGCAGGGTAGCCTAGTGGTTAGAGCGATGGACTAGTAACCGGAAGGTTGCAAGTTCAAACCCCTGAGCTGACAAGGTACAAATCTGTCGTTCTGCCCCTGAACAGGCAGTTAACCCACTGTTCCTAGGCCGTCATTGAAAATAAGAAATTGTTCTTAACTGACTTTTAAAGGTAAATTATGAGCAATTTTGCACTTTGTATGTGCAGTTTTGGGAACTGTGTGTAGAGTTTTGAAAAAAAGGAGACCGTTTTGAAAACTTGTTTAAGCAGTTGGAAAAAACTGTAAAATATGGCGTGGATATGCATCTTTATTAAAGGTACACTACATGACCAAAAGTATGTGAACACCTGCTTGTCAAACATCTCCACCAGACAATTTTACACGCTGCAACACTCACCGGTTCCCTTCTGTGAGCTTGTGTGGCGTACCACTTTGCAGCTGAGAAGCAGCTCCTAGACGTTTCCACTTCACAATACAGCACTTACAGGTGACTGGGACAGCTCTAGCAGGGCAGAAATTTGACGAACTGACTTGTTGGAAAGGTGGCATCCTATGACGGTGCCACGTTGAAAGTCACTGAGCTCTTCAGTAAGGCCATTCTACTGCCAATGTTTGTCTATGGCGATTGCATGGTTATGTGCTCGATTTTATACACCTGTCAGCAATTGGTGTGGCTGAAATAGCTGAATCATGTCATTTGACATACTTTTGTATATACTGTATAGTGTACCACTGGGTGTGTGTGTGTGTGTGTGTGTGTGTGTGTGCGCGTGTGTGTGTTCGTGTGTGTGTGCGTTTGCATGCGTGCGTGTGCGTGTGGGTTCGTGCGTGTGCGTGTGCGCGTGGGTTCGTGCGTGTGTGTTCGTGCGTGTGTGTTCGTGCGTGTGTGTTCGTGCGTGTGGGTTCGTCCGTGTGTGTTCGTGCGTGTGTGTTCGTGCGTGTGTGTTCGTCCGTGTGTGTTCGTGCGTGTGTGTTCGTGCGTGCGTGTTCGTCCGTGCGTGTTCGTCCGTGTGTGTTCGTGCGTGTGGGTTCGTGCGTGTGGGTTCGTGCGTGTGTGTTCGTGCGTGTGGGTTCATCCGTGCGTGTTCGTGCGTGTGTGTTCGTGCGTGTGTGTTCGTCCGTGTGTGTTCGTGCGTGTGGGTTCGTGCGTGTGTGTTCGTGCGTGTGGGTTCGTGCGTGTGTGTTCGTGCGTGTGTGTTCGTGCGTGTGTGTTTGTGCGTGTGGGTTCGTGCGTGTGTGTTCGTGCGTGTGTGTTCGTGCGTGTGTGTTTGTGCGTGTGGGTTCGTGCGTGTGGGTTCGTGCGTGTGTGTTCGTCCGTGTGTGTTCGTGCGTGTGGGTTCGTGCGTGTGTGTTCGTCCGTGTGTGTTCGTGCGTGTGTGTTCGTCCGTGTGTGTTCGTGCGTGTGTGTTCGTCCGTGTGTGTTCGTGCGTGTGTGTTCGTGCGTGTGTGTTCGTCCGTGTGTGTTCGTGCGTGTGGGTTCGTGCGTGTGGGTTCGTGCGTGTGGGTTCGTCCGTGTGTGTTCGTGCGTGTGTGTTCGTGCGTGTGTGTTCGTGCGTGTGGGTTCGTGCGTGTGTGTTCGTGCGTGTGGGTTCGTGCGTGTGTGTTCGTGCGTGTGTGTTCGTGCGTGTGTGTTCGTCCGTGTGTGTTCGTGCGTGTGGGTTCGTGCGTGTGTGTTCGTGCGTGTGGGTTCGTGCGTGTGTGTTCGTGCGTGTGTGTTCGTGCGTGTGTGTTTGTGCGTGTGGGTTCGTGCGTGTGGGTTCGTGCGTGTGTGTTCGTGCGTGTGTGTTCGTGCGTGTGTGTTTGTGCGTGTGGGTTCGTGCATGTGGGTTCGTGCGTGTGTGTTCGTCCGTGTGTGTTCGTGCGTGTGGGTTCGTGCGTGTGTGTTCGTCCGTGTGTGTTCGTGCGTGTGTGTTCGTCCGTGTGTGTTCGTGCGTGTGTGTTCGTCCGTGTGTGTTCGTGCGTGTGTGTTCGTGCGTGTGTGTTCGTCCGTGTGTGTTCGTGCGTGTGGGTTCGTGCGTGTGGGTTCGTGCGTGTGGGTTCGTCCGTGTGTGTTCGTGCGTGTGTGTTCGTGCGTGTGTGTTCGTCCGTGTGTGTTCGTGCGTGTGGGTTCGTGCGTGTGTGTTCGTCCGTGTGTGTTCGTGCGTGTGTGTTCGTCCGTGTGTGTTCGTGCGTGTGGGTTCGTGCGTGTGTGTTCGTCCGTGTGTGTTCGTGCGTGTGGGTTCGTGCGTGTGTGTTCGTGCGTGTGTGTTCGTGCGTGTGTGTTTGTGCGTGTGGGTTCGTGCGTGTGTTTGCATGTTGTTGTTTAAATGTTCACCACAGTCGGTCCGCGAACAGTGTTCATTTTTTCCCTTCGATATCATTTCTGTTTGTTTTTTTAATCTCTATTTGCCGGCTGCATTTATTCCCAGAGATGTCAGGGGTTATTGAACATCAGCATGTTATTATCTCAGATGGTGTATCTTACTATACCGCTTGATGATCCTCAATCACTGCTTGGCTTAGTGCACTGTGATGAAGGGTGTTAAGAGGAGTGTGTGTGTGTGTGTGTTTGTGTGTGTGTGTGTGCATTTGTATGTGTGTGTATATAGACAGTGTTAAGAGGAGAGTTTCTCCACTACTGGGTTATGGAGGCTAGATGTTAGTACATGAAATACCTGCAGAATGCTAGCACAACATCAAGTACATGCTAAATCATGTCATGTGTGGCCCTCTTCTCTCCAGGGCATTGTGGAGAGTGTTAATAATTGTAGTGTTACTAGTACGCTCCCCACTACTAGGGAGGGGAGGGTACTGTATGTGCTGGTACAGCAAGTACATGGGCTACATCTACACCACAGTAGGCTACTGAGGGGAGAATGGCTCATAATAATGGCTGGAATGGAGTGAATGGAATTATATCGATAACCATTCCATTTATTCTGTTCCAGCCATTACTATGAGTCCGTCCTCCCCAATTAAGGTGCCACCAACCTCCTGTGATCTGCAGTATGTGCCCTGGTCAAAAGTAGCGCACTATAAAGAGAATAGGGTGCCAAACTTCATATGTGGTCCTCTTTCCCCAGAGGACAGGCCAAGCGTGTGGTACTAGTGTATTACTAGTGTACACTACCTAGTGCCTCTGGTGAGTTGCTAATTGCTTTCCAAGCTGAGGTTGGGCTGCCCCAACACTTCAACTGATTACTCCTGAGCTGACCTGAGCTACCAGCCCCCAGACTAGTTAATTTAATCCTGACTGCTCTCTGTGGATCTCCCTAACTCATACTCCACATATTTATTTGAGAGAGAGCGAGAGAGAGAGAGAGGAAGAGCAAGAGAGAGAGAGAGAGAGAGAGCAAGAGAGAGAGAGCAAGAGAGAGAGAGAGAGAGAGAGAGAGAGAGAGAGAGAGAGAGAGAGAGAGAGAGAGAGAGAGAGAGAGAGAAAGAGAGAGAGGGAGAGAAAGAGAGAGAGAGAGAGAGCAAGAGAGAGGCAAGCAGCTCTTAGAGTTAAAACTACTAGGTATTGGTGTCACACCTGATAGTCTCTTCACATCTCTTTCACCTGCGGAGCAATAACAAAACACTTGTGTAGGTGTAACCAGTGTGGAATGGCTAGCTAGTTAGTGGGGCACGCTAGTGGCATTTCAATCTGTGATTTCACTTTCTCTGAGACCTTGAAGTAGTAGGACGAGGCTTTTGTGGAGTGATACAGTGCGGTCATAAAGTATTCAGACCCCTTGACTTTTTCCATATTTTGTTAAGTTATAGATTTATATTAAAATGTATGAAATAATATTTTTTCTTATCAATCTACACAGAATACCCAACAATGACAAAGCATAAACTGGTTGTAAATGTATAAAAATGTATAAAAAAACATGAAATATTACTTTTACATAAGTATTCAGACCCTTTACTCAGTACTTTGTTGAAGCACCTTTGGCAGTGATTACAGCCTCGAGTCTGTTTGGGTATGATGCTACCAGCTTGGCACACCTGTATTTTGGTAGCTTCTCCCATTCTTCTCTGCAGATCCTGTCAAGCTCTGTCAGGTTGGATGGAGATCGAACTTCTCTCCAGAGATGTTCGATCGGGTACAAGTCCGGGCTCTGGCTGGGCCACTCAAGGACATTCAGAGACTTGTCCCGAAGCCACTCTTGTGTTGTTCTGGCTGTGTGCTTAGGGTCGTTGTCCTGTTGGAAGGTGAACCTTCGCCCCAGTCTGAGGTCTTGAGTGCTCTGGAGCAGGTTTTCATCGAAGATCTCTCTGTACCTTACTTTACTACCTTCATCTTTGCCTTGATTCAGACTATCTCCCAGTCCCTGCCGCTGATAAACATCTCCACAGCATGATGCTTCCACCACCATGCTTCACCATAGGGATGGTGCCAGGATACCTCCAGACGTGTCGCTTGGCATTCAGGCCAAAGAGTTCAATCTTGGCCTCATCAGACCACAGAATCTTGTTCCTTGTTAGGTGCCTTTTGGAAAACTCCAAGCGGGCTGTCAGGTGCCTTTTACTGAGGAGTCATAACGACCTGATTGGTGGAGTGCTGGAGAGATAATTGTCCTTCTGGAAGGTTCTCCCATCTCCACAGAGGAACTGTAGAGGTCTGTCAGAGTGTCCATCGGGTTCTTGGTCACCTCCCTGACCAAGGCCCTTCTCCAACCAATTGATCAGTTTGGCTGGGTGGCCAGCTCTAGGAAGAGTCTTGGTGGTTCCAAACTTCTTCCATTTAAGAATGATGGAGGCCACTGTGTTCTTGGGGACCTTCAATGCTGCAGAATTGTTGTTGGTACCCTTCCTAAATCTGTGCCTCAACACAATCCTGTGTCGGAGGTCTACGGACAATTCCTTTGATGTCATGGCTTGGTTTTTGCTCTGACATGCACTGTCAACTGTGGGACTTTATATTGACAGGTGTGTGCATTTCCAAATCCTGTCCAATCAATTGAATTTACCACAAGTGGACTCCAATCAAGTTGTAGAAACATCTCAATGATGATCAATGGAAGCAGGATGTACATGAGCTCAATTTAGTCTCATGGCAAAGGGTTCTGTTTTTTAAATATGTTTCATAAATCTGCAAACAATTCTAAAAACCTGTTTTTCGCTTTGTCATTATGGGGTATTGTATTTAGATTACAGAGGATTTGTATTTTTTAAATACATTTTAGAATAAGGCTGTAACATAACAAAATGTGGAAAAAGTAAAGGGGTCTGAATACTTTCCGAAGGCTCTGTACGATACTTCGTGGGTGAGTGTATTCAATGTGTCCAAAGGGTCCCTGGTTCAAGCCTCGTTCGTGCAACGGTTGGGGCAAGGAGAGGGATGGAAGCAACACTGTTACATAGGATTGTTGTGTAGGATCGTGGGGTGGTGACTATTATCAGCACCTACCAATTCAACATTTATGCTGTACATTTCATTCATTTACTGAGAAACTATACAGTAGACTAGTCAGAATTAATTGTCCACCTAAGGGAGAAGCATGTTGGCCAGAGGACATGGCCTGCATCCCAAAGAGCACCATATTCCCTACATATTGCACTACAACTAACAGGAGCCCTATGGGCCCTTGTAAAACGTAGTGCACTATATAGAGAATAGGGAGCCATTTGGGCTGCAGGCTAGGGTAGTGGCTATAGTCAGTGGCAGTTAGGGGGTAGGCAGGGTTGAGTGCTCACTGACCCTGTCATTTAGCAGTAGGATAGGTAACTGGGCCTGAGCCACCTCACATGCACATACGCACACACACAAACGCACAGACACACACACAGTATCCCATCCCACACACCGTGCACACTGAGATTAACCAGCGCTGAATCTGCTGTAAATGAAAAACCATACCGGTGATGGAATAAAGAGACTCTGTCCAGAGGGGAGGCAGAGGAGTCCAATGAACACTGACCCTCTCTCTTTTAACTGGCTTATTAACCTACGGCAGTGGACAGAGGAGAGAGAAGAGGAGAGAGAGTGAGGACAGAGGAGAGAGGGGAGGAGAGAGAGTGAGGACAGAGGAGAGAGAAGAGGAGAGAGAGTGAGGACAGAGGAGAGAGAAGAGGAGAGAGAGTGAGGACAGAGGAGAGAGGAGAGGAGAGAGAGTGAGGACAGAGGAGAGAGGAGAGGAGAGAGAGTGAGGACAGAGGAGAGAGAAGAGGAGAGAGAGTGAGGACAGAGGAGAGAGGGGAGAGTACAGGTATATGGGCCACAGGGGGGAGACTAAGTGGAACAATTTTAATCTCACTGCCGTTCATTCCTGCTGCAGCCAGCTACATGGGTAGGTGGTAGATACTTCAGCCCTCACTTAACTCTGGCCCTCAGCCTAAGATGGGACTGGTGCCAAGACAGAGTCACAGGTGTTGTTTCCCTTTCTGCTCCCTCCCTGCTCCCTCTTGTCCCTGCAATGGCAGTACTCAGGGTGATACAAGGATAAAACATGAAATAGCATCAGGTTTACAAGGTACAACAGGATGTAAAGTCAATTCTCACAAACAATTAGCATAACCTTCAAGCAACTTCCTTTTCATGAAGATATACTATGACACTAGTCAGTTGATGAATGAAAAGGGTATCAGCTGGGAAAATGCATCGAAACACACACCCAATAACATCTATCATAGGGATGGACGACAGTAGGCTAAACATCATCCAATAATTGCTTTATCCCCTTTGGCTGCTACTGGTTATGTTTCCTGACACAGAATTAGGTGTTAATGAAAAACACTGGCACATCTTGAGCATTGATCCAAAACTGGGAAAGACAGTTAAAGAACACCCGCAGGTAGTCTTCAGATGCGCCCCCAACATCAGTCAAATGGGGGTGAGGTCTGATCTTCCACCAGCGCTACGTAGTACCTTTTCTAGACCATGTGCCAGACAGTAACTATAGAGGTGGCGGATGTACCCCGTGTAACTTGACCAACAATTCACAATGTTCAGCTCTGAAAACAAGGACAGCAGAACACAGGAGTAATATCAGGACTCTTGACCAGAGAAACTCTGTGGCATTTCATGGAGGCTCGTCACAACATCAGCTCTCTGAGACACATTGGTATCGAACATTAAGACTCCTAGGAGGGGCGGAGATACTGATAATCTATTATTGAGGAGAGAATTGTGTTGGATTTGCCGTTTGTGTACCATGTCTCCTAGAGGTCTGAACCAAGAGTTTTATATCAGACCATTTCTTACATGAATATGTTACTTTGATTTCTCTTGCCTTCCATGTTACCCACTTTTTGTAAATAGATATTATTTTCTGGAACTACTACATGTACCCATCTCATCGTTATTAAATTATTAGAGATACACAATTTGTTTTTGCACCCACCATGCATCATGTGAGGGATAATGTGTATATTTTGGGATGTGAGCACTCAGTTTGTTCGACCTGACGAAGATCAGTTTTGGATAGAAACGTTGCCAATAAATCATTGAATTGGGAGCTTTAAAAGTGTGCAGGCCATCTTGTTCTTTACTAGTATTCTGTAATAGCCCAGCACCTATGTTTTTAAGGAGGTGCGTATGACCACAAACTTTTCTAATGAAAAACAAGTCACAATGAATGAAGCTCAAAAGTCTTATCTCTCTCTGTCCCATCTGCTGGGGCAGAAGAATGAAGAGACTGGCAGTTGCAGAGAGGAAAGACGAACTGGGCAGGGAGCAGGGTACTGGAGATTAAGTTAGGAGAAGAGGAAGAGGAGCCAACTCTCTCTCTCTCTTATGGACACAGGGAGGAAAAGAGGAAGAAGGGAAGTCACATAGTATACCATGACTCTGCACATTTGGGGCGCAAGGAGCCGAATCCTGCCATATGACTAAAAGACAGGCTACAGAAAGTATTCATCAGTAGAAGGCATTTTGGTGTGTGTGTTTTTCCATTCCCCTGCATCTCGCCCCAGGCACCCACTTTAACCTGACCCTGATAGTGAAGTAATATAAGTTGAATTTGGTGCCCTCACTTATTGCTCTTCACTGAATCTCATTTCAAGGAAAACAATAAGTGTAAGAGATGAATATTTCTTCTCTCAGTTTTATTTTTAATCAGAGTAGGCTATTCATCTTCTGAATAGTAACCTTGGAGCACACGTCTTATTACTGAGGATCAACTTCTTGAGTTCCTAATAAACACCAAGAATAAATTTATGGGTTTAGTGGATTCTGTATCAGATATGTGGCTAGTGGAGTAAGAGTTAGCCTGCCCCTAATCTCTGATGGCAGTCCTACACATTATTCATGTGACGAAGCTAAACTAAATGTCCAACATCAAACTGACATCAGTTTGAGTGAAATAATGCAGAGCATGACTGATGGGTCGAATCCTGAAATGACCTGAGCCACATGGCACTGAGTGCTTCCGGAGGGGAGGAGAGGAGAGAAGAGGAGGAAAGGACATTGAGAATGACTGATTGAAATCAGTTGGATGGATATGGATGAGGAGGATGCTAATTGCTCCGGCGATTAAGAGCGACTGTGTCATTTTGTCAATGAGATATACTAGCATGTGTCTCAGTAGGGTGAAAGGCAGGGTTAAGGGGGCAATCTGGGATTCACAGAACAAAGCAGTCACCCTGCCACATTTTAATTGGTAAATAGCTGAGGGAGTCCCAAAAAAAGTAGGTACCAATCCCAGTTTGCCAATTTAATGTACGTCTGTCATGCAATCTACTGTAGAAGGTAGATTTATAAGGCAGAGTTAATGTAAGGCTGGTATGTAATCTACAGTAGATGGTAGTGTAACGGTTTTCTTCTATCTCCTCCTCTGACGAAGAGGTGTAGCAAGGATCGGACCAAAATGCAGCGTGATTGTTATTCATGATTTTTAATGAAGAAAACTATACATGAATAAACTAACAAAAAAACTATCAATGTGAGAAAACCTAAACAGCCTATCTGGTGACAACAAACACAAAGACAGAAACAATCACCCACGAAACACTCAAAGAATATGGCTGCCTAAATATGGTTCCCAATCAGAGACAACGATAAACACCTGCCTCTGATTGAGAACCACTCCAGACAGCCATAGACTATGCTAGATACCCCCACTAAGCCACAAACCCAAATACCTAACAAAAACCCCAAGACAAAACACACCACATACAAAACCCATGTCACACCCTGGCCTGACCAAATTAATAAAGAAAACACAAAATACTAAGACCAGGGCGTGACAGGTAGATTTATAAGGCAGAGTTCATGTAAGGCTGGTATGTAATCTACAGTAGATGGTAGATTTATAAGGCAGAGTTAATGTAAGGCTGGTATGTAATCTACAGTAGATGGTAGATTTTTAAGGCAGAGTTCATGTAAGGCTGGTATGTAATCTACAGAAGAAGGTAGATTTTTAAGGCAGAGTTAATGTAAGGCTGGTATGTAATCTACAGTAGATGGTCGATTTTTAAAGCAGAGTTAAGGTAAGGCTGGTATGTAATCTACAGTAGATGGTAGATTTATAAGGCAGAGTTAATGTAAGGTTGGTATGTGATCTACTGAAGATGGTAGATTTATAAGGCAGAGTTAATGTAAGGCTGATATGTAATCTACTGAAGTTGTTAGATTTTTAAGGCAGAGTTCATGTAAGGCTGGTATGTAATCTACAGAAGAAGGTAGATTTTTAAGGCAGAGTTAAGGTAAGGCTGGTATGTAATCTACAGTAGATGGTAGATTTATAAGGCAGCGTTAATGTAAGGCTGGTATGTAATCTACAGAAGAAGGTAGATTTATAAGGCAGAGTTAAGGTAAGGCTGGTATGTAATCTACAGAAGAAGGTAGATTTTTAAGGCAGAGTTAAGGTAAGGCTGGTATGTAATCTACAGTAGATGGTAGATTTATAAGGCAGCGTTAATGTAAGGCTGGTATGTAATCTACAGAAGAAGGTAGATTTATAAGGCAGAGTTAAGGTAAGGCTGGTATGTAATCTACAGTAGATGGTCGATTTATAAGGCAGCGTTAATGTAAGGCTGGTATGTAATCTACAGTAGATGGTAGATTTTTAAGGCAGAGTTAATGTAAGGCTGGTATGTAATCTACAGTAGATGGTAGATTTATAAGGCAGAGTTAATGTAAGGCTGGTATGTAATCTACAGTAGATGGTCGATTTATAAGGCAGCGTTAATGTAAGGCTGGTATGTAATCTACAGTAGATGGTAGATTTTTAAGGCAGAGTTAATGTAAGGCTGGTATGTAATCTACAGTAGATGGTAGATTTATAAGGCAGAGTTAATGTAAGGCTGGTATGTAATCTACAGTAGATGGTAGATTTATAAGGCAGAGTTAATGTAAGGCTAACATTATCCTGCTGTTTCTCATTTAGATCACACCTAACAATTTATTCATGATTCAGTCTATAGGGATTTTATTTACCATAATATGTTTCAAGTTTTATTGTCACGTACAGTGAAATGCTTTTCTTACAAGCTCCAAACCCAACAAAGCAGTAATCAATATCAATGTAGCACTAAAAATAACGTAAAACCCTTTACTGCAATTAAATGACCTAGTGACCTCATGGGTGGAATGTAATTATTCACTTTTTTTAAACACTGAAAAACTGGTGTTTCTCTGTCAAAAATGTGTGTTATATTTCAGTCTTCTGTAATGTATATAAAGTGTAATATTGGGATGCAAACTCAAAATGTAATACATTTCAACTCTATATCTGACATGGTACAGGTGTCTTCTTTTTTTTAAAGCCCCTAATCATGTGTGAGGTATATACTTTTGTTTCAAAGAAGATTTGTTTAAGATTACCAACACACTCTGTGTGACCCTGATTAAGCCCACTGCAATAAAAGGAAACAAGAAATTAAGAGCGCTATATACAGGGTCAGTTCCAATACCATATTTACAGAGTGCAGGGATACTGGAGTGGTAGAGGTAGATACACTATTTTAGATGTTTTAGAACATCAGGGTTTTTCTTTATTTGTGCTATTTTCTACATTGTAGAATAACAGTGAATGCATCAAAACTATGAAACAACACATGGAATCGTGTAGTAACCAAAAACGTGTTAAACATATTTGAGATTCTTCAAATAGCCACCCTTTGCCTTGATGACAGCTTACACCCTCTTGGCATTCTCTCAACAACCAGCTTCATGAGGTAGTTACCTGGAATGCATTTCAATTAAGGTGTGCCTTCTTAAAAGTTCATTTCTGGGCCTTCTGAGTGGCGCAGTGGTCTAAGGCTGTGCCTCTAGAGATTCTGGGTTCGAGTCCAGGCTCTGTCGCAGCCGGCCGTGACCGGGAGGCCCATGGGGCGGCGCACAATTGGCCCAGCGTCATCCGGGTTAGGGAGGGTTTGGCCCGCAGGGATATCCTTGTCTCATCGCGCACTAGTGACTCCTGTGGCGGGCCGGGCGCAGCGCACGCTGACACGGTTGCCAGGTGTACGGTGTTTCCTCTGACACATTGGTGCGGCTGGCTTCCGGGTTGGATGGGCATTGTGTCAAGAAGCAGTGCGGCTTGGTTGGGTTTCGGAGGACGCATGGCTCTCGACCTTCGCCTCTCCTGAGTCCGTACAGGAGTTGCAGCGATGAGACGAGACTGTAACTACTACCAATTCGATACCATGAAATTGGGGAGAAAAAAGGGTTTTGTTCTGTTCTGTTCCCCGCTTCAGGATGAATTGTCGTATGTCATTGTGTGCTGACGCTGTACCTGTCTTGTTCCATGTCCTTTCTTCATGAAATGTTCTACTCCCCGTACCTGCTTCTCTACTCTACACCAATTAATAAGCAGAAAGAAATGACAGTACATCATTCAAGTTTCTTCAACTGCATTAGCTAAAATGATCAAGCGCTGTGATGGCACTGGCTCTCATGAGGACCGCCACAGGAATCGAAGACCCAGAGTTACCCCTGCTGCAGAGGATATTTTCATTAGAGTTACCAGCCTCAGAAATTGCTGCCCAAATAAATGCTTCACAGAGTACAAGTAACAGACACATCTCAACTTGCTTGGGCCAAGAAACACGAGCAATGGACATTAGACTGGTAGAAATTTGTCCTTTGGTCTGGAGTTCAAATTGGAGATTTTTGGTTCCAACCGCCATGTCTTTGTGAGACGCGGTGTGGGTGAACGGATAATCTCTTTATGTGTATTTCCCATGGTAAATCATGAACGAGGAGGTGCTATGGATTGGGGGTGCTTTGCTGATGACACTGCATGTGATTTATTTATAATTCAAGGCACACTTAACCAGCATGGCTGCCACAGCATTCTAGAGCGATACGCAATCCCATCGGGTTTGGCCTTAGTGGGACTATCATTTCTTTTTCAACAGGACAATGACCCAACACACCTCCAGACTGTGAAGAAAAAGCAGCCAACAAGTGCTCAGCATATGTGGGAACTCCTTCAAGACTGTTGGAAAAGCATTCCAGGTGAAGCTGGTTGAGAGAATGCTAAGAGTGTGCAAAGCTGTCATCAAGGCAAAGGTTGGCTATTTGAAGAATCTCAAATATAAAATATATTTTGTTTAACACTTTTTATATTTATTTTGTTTAACACTTTTTCCATGTGTTATTTCATCGTTTTGATGGCTTCACTATTATTCTACAAATAGTATAAATAAAGAAAAACCCTTGAATGAGTAGGTGTTCTAAAACTTTTGACCAGTAGTGTATGTATAGGGTTAAGGTGACTAAGCATCAGGATATATGATAAAGAGAGTAGCAGCAGCGTTAATGATGATTGTTTGCATGAGTCAATATACTATAAATGTGTGTGCATGTTATGTGTGTGTTGGAGTGGCAGTATGTGTGTGCATAGAGACAGTGCAATATATATATATATATATATATATATATATACACAGTGGGGCAAAAAAGTAACACTTCTTTTCCACCATAATTTGCAAATAAATTCATAAAAAATCCTACGTGATTTTCTGGATTCTTTTCCTCAATTTGTCTGTCATAGTTGAAGTGCACCTATGATGAAAATTACAGGCCTCTCTCATCTTTTTAAGTGGGAGAACTTGCACAATTGGTGGCTGACTAAATACTTTTTTGCCCCACTGTATATATATATATATATATATATACATACAATGGGGCACACATATATATATATATATATATATATATATATATATATATATATATATACACAAGGGTCAACTCATATAGTCCGTGTCGCCATTCTGTTAGCTATTTAGCAGTCTTATGGCTAGGGGATAGAAGCTGTTCAGGAGCCTGTCAGTGTCTGATGCACAGATGCAGGGGTACTGCTTGCCATAAGGAAGCAGAGAGAATCGTCTATGGCTCGGGTGGCTGGAGTCTTTCATGACATTATGATATATGATTTTCCGCACCTTCCTTTCTCATCTCCTGACATGAACGTCCTGGATGGCATGGAGCTCAGCCCCAGTGATGTACTGGGCTGTCCGCACCACCCTCTGTAGCGCCATGCCATCGAGGGTGGTGCTGTTGCCATACCAAGAAGGGATGCAGCCAGTCAAGATGCTCTCAGTGGTGCAGTTGTAGGACTTTTTGAGGATTTTCTTGGCCATGCCAAGTCTTTTCAACCTCCTGAAGAGGAAGCGGTGATCGGACCTTAGTGATTTGGACACCAAGGAACTTGAAGCTCTCGACCCGCTCCCCAGCAGCCCCGTCGATGTGGATGGGGGCTTGCTCTCCCCTCCATTTCCTGTAGTCCACGATCATCTCATTGACCTTATTGGCATTGAGGTAGAGGTCGTTGTCCTGGCACCACACTGCCAGGTCTCACCACATAACCCATATTGTGCGTGCGAGCCTGCATCTTAGATATGAGAGCACGTGACTGTGCATAAGTATATATATTTCCTCAGAGATAGCCTAGCTTTACTCACAGCTATTTGACAGAGCTATTTTTCTCTTCGTTGAGTAACTAGCCTAGTTCTTCATTTTGAATCGACATTATAAAGTTCAGGTACACACAGACGCTGGTGGAATCGTTAATCAAGGAATTAAGTGAATTAGGGTCTGGCAGGGGCCTGCTGGTGGCTGAGGGATGAATATCTGAGAGGGCCAATAATGAACTCAATGGCTGGGAAGTAATGCTCCATCACACACACGGCAGAGACACACACACACCCACACACACAGGTGGAGGCACATAGGTAGACACACGGACACACACAGACGGGCACACACATGGGCAAACATACACAAACACACACCTCACAGTCTCCACTACCTCCCTTCCCTTGTCTTCCCTCCCTCCCTCCCTCCCTCCCTCCCTCCCTCCCTCCCTCCCTCTGGGCATTAGCGGAGAAGATATTAAAAACTGTGGCACATCCTTTTTTAAGGACAATTAGGCATTTTCCCAGGTTTCCTAGGTTACGGCTTGTATGGCACCGCTGTGGACAAGAGAGAATAATTCAAGATAATGTGTCTGAGGCTGGTAACCTTGAAAACTATACTAGGTTTTAGGTCACGTTTTGTGGGTTTTTTCTTTGACCAGTATTTCCAGCATTGTCCACTCGTTTGGCTGCAGGCAGGAAATAGTAGGAAATGCTCTTTAACTGACAGGTAGCCTAGTGGTTAGAGCATTGGCCCAGTAACCGAAAGGTTGCTAGATGGAATCCCAGAACTGACAAGGTAAAAATCTGTTGTTCTGGTCCTGAACAAGGCAGTTAACCCACTGTTCCTAGGCTGTCATTGTAAATAAGAATTTGTTCCTAACTGACTTGCCTAGTTAAAAAGGGTTGAATAAAAAAATACAAAATAAAACAAGCTGTCTCCATTCATTCATTCAATGTCCGGCTGTGCGAGTGTTTGGGGGGGGGGGGTCGCCTAAGCCAGGGGAGACACAGCTCTATGATTCTTAATTTCACAAACGCCTATTATAAGGCAGGGAATACTATTTATAGATCAGTGATTCAACACTTCACTTTGCTCAAGTTGATCCTGTCCAACAGAAGCGATCCTTAATCATCGGAGGTTATAAATATTGGGAAATTAGGACAGTTAAAGGGGAGTGACTATAAATCTAACCCGAAAAAGTGCATTCGGATAGTATTCAGACCCCTTGAAGTTTTCCACATTTTGCTACGTTACAGCCTTATACTAAAATGGATTAAATAATAATTATCATCAATCTACACACAATATCCCATAATGACAAAGTGAAAACAGATTTTAGATTAGTTTGCAAATTCATAAAAAATAAAAAACAGAAATACCTTATTTACATAAGTACTCAGACCCTTTGCCATGAGACTCTAAATTTAGCTCAGATGCTTCCTGTTTCCATTGATCATCCTTGAGATGTTTTTACAACTTGATTGGAGTCCACCTGTGGTAAATGAAATTGATTAGACATGATTTGGAAAGACACATACCTGTCTATATAAATAAGGTCCCACAGTTGACAGTGCATGCCAGAGCAAAAACCAAGCCATGAGGTAGAAGGAATTGTCCGTCAAGCTCCGAGACAGGATGGTATTGAGGCACAGATCGGGGGAAGGGTACCATTTCGGCACCATTGAAGGTCCCCAAGAACACAGTGGCCTCCAGAATTCTTAAATGGAAGAAGTTTGGAACTACCAAGACTCTTCCTAGAGCTGGCCGCTCGGCCAAACTGAGCAATTGGGGAGAAGGGCCCTGGTCAGGGAGGTGATCAAGAACCCGATTGTCACTCTGACAGAGCTCCAGAGTTCCTCCAGAGTTCCTCTGTGGAGATGGGAGAACCTTCCAGAAGGACAACCATCTCTGCAGCATTCCACCAATCAGGCCTTTATGGCCAGACGGAAGCCACTCCTCATTAAAAGGCACATGACAGTCCACTTTGAGTTTGCCAAAAGGCACCTAAAGGACTATCAGACCATGAAAAACAAGATTCTCTGGTCGGATGAAACTAAGATTGAACAAGTACCACGTCTGGAGGAAACCTGGAACCATACATACGGTGAAGCACGGTGTTGGCAGCATCATGAAGGGGGGATGTTTGTCAGCAGCAGGGACTGGGAGACCAGTCTGGATCGAGAGAATGATGAACAGAGCAAAGTACAGAGAGATCATTGATGAAAACTGTCTCCAGAGTGCTCAGGACCTCAGACTAGGGTGAAGGTTCACCTTCCAACAGGAAAACGACCCTAAGCACACAGCCAAGACAATGTAGGAGTGACTTTGGGACAAGTCTCTGAATGTCCTTGAGTGGCCCAGCCAGAACCCAGACTTGACCCCGATCGAACATCTCTGGAGAGACCTGAAAATAGCTGTGCAGCAATGCTCCCCATCCAACCTGACAGAGAAGAATGGGAGAAACTCCCCAAATGCAGGTGTGCCAAGATTGCAGTGGCATACCCAAGAAGACTCAAGGCTGTAATTGCTGCCAAAGGTCCTTCATCAAAGTACTGAGTAAAGGGTCTGAATACATAAGTATTATGTAAATGTCATATGTCCATTTTTGTTTTCTTTTTGCAAAATTTTTTTTTTAACCATTTTTGCTTTGTCATTATGGGCAATTGTGTGTAGATTGATGAGGGGAAAAAATAATTGTTTTCATTTTAGAATAAGGCTGTAACGTATGTGAAATATGAAAAAAGACAAGGGGTCTGAATACTTTACGAATGCACTGTTCATAACAAGACAACATCAATCAATACAAATATTTCACTACGTATTCGGTGTCTGTTCTTAACATTAGGGTATCATAGGCATTTTTATATCTCAACATGTAGAGGATAAAATGTAGTGTAACGCCTGTCGTCGGAAGGAGTGGACCAAAGCGCAGCGTGAAAAGTGTTCATGATTTTATTTATTATCAAAAAACACTCAAACAAATTAACAAAACGAAAGCGAACAGTTCTGTCAGGTAACAGAGACTAAACAGAAAATAACTACCTACAAACACAGGTGGGATAAAGGCTGCCTAAGTATGATTCCCAATCAGAGACAACGATAGACCGCTGCCTCTGATTGGGAACCATACTCGGCCAAAACAAAGAAATAGACAACATAGAATGCCCACCCCAAATCACACCCTGACCAAACCAAAAAGAGAAATAAAACGTCTCTCTAAGGTCAGGGCGTGACATGTAGACTATTTTCCGAACATAAATGGGTAGCCTTTTTTCATCTGCTATAGAAATAACAACCCAACAACTTCTCCAACTCCGTTAAATCAAATCAAATGGTATTTGTCACATGGGCCGAATACAACAGGTGTTGTAGACCTTACAGTGAAATGCTGAATACAACAGGTGTTGTAGACCTTACAGTGAAATGCTGAATACAACAGGTATTGTAGACCTTACAGTGAAATGCTGAATACAACAGGTGTTGTAGACCTTACAGTGAAATGCTGAATACAACAGGTGTTGTAGACCTTACAGTGAAATGCTGAATACAACAGGTGTAGTAGACCTTACAGTGAAATGCTAAATACAACAGGTGTAGTAGATCTTACAGTGAAATGCTGAATACAACAGGTGTAGTAGACCTTACAGTGAAATGCTGAATACAACAGGTGTAGTAGACCTTACAGTGAAATGCTGAATACAACAGGTGTAGTAGACCTTACAGTGAAATGCTGAATACAACAGGTGTAGTAGACCTTACAGTGAAATGCTAAATACAACAGGTGTAGTAGATCTTACAGTGAAATGCTAAATACAACAGGTGTAGTAGACCTTACAGTGAAATGCTAAATACAACAGGTGTAGTAGACCTTACAGTGAAATGCTAAATACAACAGGTGTAGTAGACCTTACAGTGAAATGCTGAATACAACAGGTGTAGTAGACCTTACAGTGAAATGCTGAATACAACAGGTGTAGTAGACCTTACAGTGAAATGCTAAATACAACAGGTGTAGTAGATCTTACAGTGAAATGCTAAATACAACAGGTGTAGTAGACCTTACAGTGAAATGCTTACTTACAAGCCCTTAAACAACAATGACACATTTTCTAAAAGTAAGAAAATATTTGCTAAAAAATAAAATACTAAATAAAATAATGTAAGAAATAAAAGTAACACAATAAAATAACAATAGCAAGGCTGTATACAGGGGTACCAGTACCTAGTCAATGTGGTTAGGTTAGTCAATGTGTGGGGATACATGTTAGTCTATGTGTGGGGATACAGGTTAGTCTATGTGCGGGGATACAGGTTAGTCTATGTGTGGGGATACAGGTTAGTCTATGTGCGGGGATACAGGTTAGTCTATGTGCGGGGATACAGGTTAGTCTATGTGCGGGGATACAGGTTAGTCTATGTGTGGGGATACAGGTTAGTCTATGTGCGGGGATACAGGTTAGTCTATGTGCGGGGATACAGGTTAGTCTATGTGCGGGGATACAGGTTAGTCTATGTGTGGGGATACAGGTTAGTCTATGTGCGGGGATACAGGTTAGTCTATGTGCGGGGATACAGGTTAGTTTATGTGCGGGGATACAGGTTAGTCTATGTGCGGGGATACAGGTTAGTCTATGTGTGGGGATACAGGTTAGTCTATGTGCGGGGATACAGGTTAGTCTATGTGCGGGGATACAGGTTAATCTATGTGCGGGGATACAGGTTAGTCTATGTGCGGGGATACAGGTTAGTCAATGTGCGGGGATACAGGTTAGTCTATGTGCGGGGATACAGGTTAGTCAATGTGCGGGGATACAGGTTAGTCTATGTGCGGGGATACAGGTTAGTCTATGTGCGGGGATACAGGTTAGTCTATGTGCGGGGATACAGGTTAGTCTATGTGTGGGGATACAGGTTAGTCTATGTGCGGGGATACAGGTTAGTCTATGTGCGGGGATACAGGTTAGTCTATGTGCGGGGATACATGTTAGTCTATGTGCGGGGATACAGGTTAGTCTATGTGCGGGGATACAGGTTAGTCTATGTGCGGGGATATAGGTTAGTCAATGTGCGGGGATACAGGTTAGTCTATGTGTGGGGATACAGGTTAGTCTATGTGCGTGGATACAGGTTAGTCTATGTGCGGGGATACAGGTTAGTCTATGTGCGGGGATACAGGTTAGTCTATGTGCGGGGATACAGGTTAGTCTATGTGCGGGGATACAGGTTAGTCTATGTGCGGGGATACAGGTTAGTCTATGTGCGGGGATACAGGTTAGTCTATGTGCGGGGATACAGGTTAGTCTATGTGCGGGGATACAGGTTAGTCTATGTGCGGGGATACAGGTTAGTCTATGTGCGGGGATACAGGTTAGTCAAAGTCATTCATATAATATGTACATGTAGGTCGGGGCTAAGCAACTATGCATTAATAACAAACAGCAAGATGCAGCGATGTAAAAAGGGGGTCAATGTAAATAGTCTGAGTAGCCACATGATTAACTGCTTAGCAGTCATATGGCTTGGGAGTCGAAGCTGTTGAAGAGCATTTGCATCTAGACTTGGCGCTCCGGTACCGCTTGCCATGCGGTAGCAGATAGAACAGTCTATGACTAGGTTGGCTGGACTCTTTGACCATTTTAAGGACCTTCCTCTGACACCGCCTGGTATAGAGGTCCTGGATGACAGGAAACTTGGCCCCAGTGATGTACTGGTCCATACACACTAACCTCTGTAGCGCCTTGCGGTAGGATGCCAAGCAGTTGCCATAACAAGAGATGATTCAAACAGTCAAAATGCTTTTGAGCGAGTCCCTGGTACTTCCAGCCTGAGTTTTTGCTTGTAAGCAGGAATCAGGAGGATAGAATTATGGTCAGATTTTCCAAATGGAGGGCGAGGGAGAGCTTTGTATGTGTCTCTGTGTGTGGAGTAAAGGTTGTCTAGAGTTTTTTTTCTTCTGTGGTTGCACATGTGACATGATGATAGAAAACTGATTTAAGTTTTCCTGCATTAAATTCCCTGGCCACTAGGAGTGTCGCTTCTGGGTGAGCATTCTATTGTTTGCTTATGGCCTTATACAGCTCATTGAGTGTAGTCTTGGTGCCTGCTTCGATTTGTGGAGGTAAATAGACAGCTACGAAAAATATATGTGAAGATCGCAGTATGTGGAGAGACACACTTCTCCATCTCCACAAAGCGTGTGTAAAAGCCCAGGTAGAATGATATGCAGACACTGCTGAATAGTTCACTGCCCTTAAATACTGTACACTGTATCAGCCAGAACGACGTTAACGTCTTCATTCAGCTCTCCTACAATATGAAGAACATATTGGTCTTGTGTGTCAGTGGATTCATCTGTTATTATGAAGATGGTGTCTGTTTTTTCTTTTCAACAGCAGGGTAGAAAATGTATCTAAACGCTCGGCCCTAGTCGTGTTATGTTGTTTTGCAGGTACTGTATACAGAGGGTGTTTTGTGCTCTGATAGATACCTATTGACTAAAATGTGTTTGTATCCAATAAAGTAGAGAGAGAGATATAATTGACAGAACCGATACAGATCCCTGCATGGCATTGAGATGAACATTAAACTTGCATTACATTACATTACATTGCATTACATTACATTGCATTACATTACAGTCATTTAGCAGATGCTCCAGATCGACATTAGCACTTAATACTGTAAAAGCTTGTAAAATAGCGACTGGAGAATTCACTTCTGCACATGATATCCCGTATAATATTATTGAGCAACAGTCCCACCACCCATTTAAAGAAAAAAGAGACAGAGACCCGAAACACCACAAAGGTTTTTTTATGGAGTCTCAGTTTATGGTGTGGTTGTTTGTTCAGGTGTTATAAAACACTCAAAAAGGCCTTCATCACAATTAGAGGATGCGCCAATTCCCTGTAGTTTGCAAAACTGTATTTGATTCGAACGGTCTTTACCGTACTTATTATTCAGTTAAAAGGGAAGATTATTCACACAAATTCTCCATATTTTCACCAAATGACTAATGCATTAATGTATTGTGCCATTTCACTGAGGCTTAGGCAGCAATTAAGCCCCTCTTTGTGTCCTAGTGACAAGCTGTTTTTATTTCAAGACCAAACAGAGGAGAGAAGAGAGGGAATGGAGAAAAGCACAGAAGAATGTAAAGACATTGCCGGGGGCGTATGAATAAAAGGAGCAGGGTCTCTAGTGTCTGCTGCCTCTTCTATGTCATAATCACCATTATACTGACATGGCAATGCTCTTTTCACCTCCCCATTGCCTGGCTTCGCTCTCTGCCTTAGTGTAAAGACTGCATGTACCTTAACTGTCCTCTCTCCCTCTCTCCATCTTTCTCTCGGTCAGGTTCAGATTCAGATAAGCTTTAATAGCATGAATGGCAAGGCCACAGTTACTAAAGCAAAGTGAAGTTCTCTGTCTCTCTCCACTTGTTTCTTTCACTCCATTTCTCTCTCTGTGTATTGTATAAAGGGTGAAGGAAATATGGTAGTAAAGAACTGTAAAACTGAGAGAGAGAAAACAAGAGAGAGAGATGAAGAAAGAAAGAGAAAGAGAGGGCTCCTCAGGTACATCATGTGATGTCTGTAATGACATGGCAACTACACCACATGCAACAAAACACACAGGCCAGAATACAAATATTACACCAAGGCTTCCCTTGATCTGGCATACAGCCAACCTCATTCCTTCTTCCCTCCCTCCATACATCCCTCTATCCCTCCCTCACTCCAATGGTACTTCTAGTCTGTTTGTTTTCTGGTTCTGCTTCATTAAATGGTTTACAGAGGGACACACACACACACACACACACACAGCAAAATGAGCAGTGCAAAGTGGAAGAGAAAGACTACAGAAACCATTATGCCCTACAGCAACAGTAAGCCTCCAGACTCCAGCCGCCGCTTGCCAGGTTGGTACTTTGAGTACTAGACATTGTTTAGCTCCTTGACTGCATGGGTAAAATAATACTGTAGGGGTTGCTGCTTAAGTACACACAGTGTAGCTAGGCCATAGCGTACAATAATAAATCACTGAATCAAAGCTGAGGAATGTGTAAAGACAACAACAATACAACACAATACATTTGGAGAGTTGCTGATTCCAGTGCTAAGATGTAAGTTCATCCAGATCCTCCAACATTAAGAACTAGAGAACATTGTGTTTTTCTGACAAGTAGTTGAAAGTTGAAAGAAAGTAGAGGATCGTCAGTAGTGACAGAAGAGCAAGTCAGCTATCCCTCTAGCTCTCTCTCGCTCTCTCCTCCCTCCCCCGGTCTGTCTCTCTCTCTCTCTCCTCCCTCCAGCTCTCTCTCTCTCCTCCCTCCCCCGGTCTGTCTCTCTCTTTATCTCTCTCTGTATCCATCTTTCTCTCATGATGCTGTGTATCAGACCCTCTATTCCCTCTAAGTCTAATTAGCTAGACTCTGTAACCTCTCTGACGTCCACTCGGCTTTCATATCTATTTAGCCAGCAGCACCACTTGATCTCTTGTTCGGGGAGCCGCATTGAGAGTGGAATTAAAACCCCAAAAATTAAAAAATGGAAACTAAAAGACAGTAGAAAGGCAAAGTAAAGCAGATGGCCTGAACGGCAGCAGAGTGCAGAATGCTTGGCATGACATGACTGGAACCAGCTGGTATGTCTCCAAGAGGAGCTGGGCTCTAGCCTGTGAAGTCCAACCTGGAGACACTATTGTACAGTTGCAGAACATAGTCAAGGGCAAAGTAGATCTGTCAATGACACAATATTATAAGATTGCCCACTGAGTTTCCAATCCAATCATTAATTCAGCTTCAAAAGAGGAAGACAGTTACAGTAACGCTCAGAAAACAGGTATAAAACTAGTCAGAAGGAGTTGAGTAGGAGAAAGAGCCTCTCATCATCCACTCTGGCTTTCACTTACCAGCAGGGTGGTAAAGCACGAAGAGGGCCGGCTGGTAGTCCACTGATCCCATTACTGAACCTGTCTACCCATGTCACAGGTCAACTGGATGGGGCCAGACAAAACAATGACCAGAGGGAAGGGCAGGTGAAGGGAGGCAGAAGGAGGTCCCTGAAGGTACAGTTCCTCACTGATGGAGGTGAGAGATCTACACCTGGAGGAGTGATGGACTGCTACTGTCTACATATAGGCTTGTCTCTAAGGGCCAAGTGAGACAACTCTAGAGCTGGGATAGAATTTCTGTTTTGTTTCTGTTGATGGACTGTGTGTATATACTATCCTGGGTAGTTTGCCGATAAAGCAGTCTCCAAGACTAGCCCAGGCTCGTCTATGTGATGTGAATCCATCATCACACAACTGATAGTACTGCCACCGAGGAGAGGGGAACAAACGTTATGGCTTCACAGAATGAACTGTTTATAGTGATAAAGCCCCAGACAATGTCCCCTGCCTGCTATCAAAGTCCCTTTAGTTCTCACTGCTACCCAGTACCCTGCACTATGTTGACACAACACTACAAGTTAGGTTCATAGAATATGGAACTCTGACTGACAGTCTAAAAAATAACTCTGGGGTTTACATAACTGAATTCCATTGTTTCACTGTTCCATTCCATGCTCTTTACTCAACCGTTCGTTTCTAGTTTATAGGTGAATCGATTCCAGTAATAAGCATGGCTATTGTGGCATCCAATAAATCGGTCAGAGAGACAGAGTGCTGCTGGGGGGGGGGGTTGTATTTTTAGCTTGCAGAAGCTGAGGTCAGAGGGTTGGTAAAGAAACCAACCTCTAGCTCCTCACATCGACTAGCTGAACATTCATATTTTTACCGTTCTGCTCTCACAGAGATAAAAGCGTCTTCTCTCTTCTGAATCATACCTAAATCCACTACATCAAATAAGGAAGAAGGAAGAAGCACAGGTAAAGAATAAATAGCCTACAAAAGTAATGGTTTATTTTTATTTTTTTGTACGCTCAAGGATTTGACATATTTGAAAGGTTGTGTCATCACAATCCAATCGGATGAATCTTGACATTCTCACACATAGCCCAGCTACATCAGTTGTAGATTCCTACCTCCTCTACTGCTACAAAGCCCTGTAAAGCCTTATGGTCTGGTCCCTTAACCTGTTGAGTGTAGGGGGCAGTATTTTGATGTTTGGATGAAAAACATACCTAAATGAAACTGCCTATTTCTCAGGCCCAGAATCTAGAATATGCATATAATTGTCAGATTAGGATAGAAAACACTCTAAAGTTTCCAAAACTGTAAAATATTTTCTGTGAGTATAACAGAACTGATATTGCAGGTGAAAACCAGAGGAAAATCCAACCCGGAAGTGTTTCTGAAACCTCTCTGTTCCATTGCATGCCTTCGCCATTTAAAGGGATATCACCAGATTCCTTTTCCTATGGCTTCCACATGTTGTGAACAGTCTTTAGACATAGTTTCAGGCTTGTATTTTGAAAAATGAGCGAGAACGATCACATCGCGTCATTGTATGGCTGGGTGCCAGCAGCGTTTTGCATGCGCAACAGCTTGGCGCAGACATTTTCTCCCTCTCTCCTATTGAAGAAGGTACAGTCCGGTTGAAATATTAGCGATTATATATTGTAAAAGCAACCCGAGGATTGATTTAAAAAATGTTTGACATGTTTCTACAGACTTTACGGATACTATTTGGAATTTTTGTCTGCCCGGTTGTGACCACTCGCGCCTGTGGATTTCTGAACATGACGCGCCAACCAAATGGAGGTATTTTGGATATAAAAATAATCTTTATGGAACAAAAGGAACATTTATTGTGTAACTGGGAGTCTCGTGAGTGCAAACATCCGAAGATAATCAAAGGTAAGTGATTCATTTTATTGCTTTTCTGACTTTCATGACCAATCTACTCGACTGCTAGCTGCTTGTAATGTTTTGTCTATTGAGGGAGATGTCATGACTGTCCTGATCAGGTCAGGTTACAGGAGAGCACAACCCTACAGATTATCTCTCAACCTCAACAGAGGAGGAGAGATCTAGGGGTCTGAAGATGTGGGGGTTTTATGACCCCTCACGCCCCTGGTAAATCTTAGGCCACACAACATTCCTGTGTCCCCTCAATAAGGAGAACCAACCTCAGAACATTAAACATGCAATAAAGGGACTTTGGAACAATGGTTTCCGTCAGCCACAATGGTGGTCATGACAATAGATGGAATATGAAAGTGTATGTCATTTTTGTTTTGTTATTAAAGGCTAATAGATTAAGTTATTACGAAAACATTGTAATGTGAAGAGTTTTCCTAGTATATGTTTGATGTTTATACATTGTGCGTTGTGTGGAAAATGTCCAAATCAAAGGGAATGTTTTGGTAAAGATGAAATGTGAAGTTAGTTGTCTAAAATTGGATTTGAGTAAAACCTAGACCTTGCTCTCAACTTGGTACGCCCAGTGAATTGCCCTAAAGGCGGTTACGCCCACTTCTGACCCGAGGCTATAGAACCTGTGCGTGAAGAATTAACATATAAGACTACGTGACCCAAGCTACAGCCGAGGTCTAAAAAGTCAACGAACTAAACACAATACCAGTCTGAAGACAAAGAAATATTTTTCTACCCAAGCTACGGATGAGTAGCTGTGTCTAAGCGGGTGAATTCAAGCCGAACCACCTAGCAACCACCTCCCATCGAATCGTGGTATCTACACTGTTTCATTTCTACGCTGGGAGCTCTGAGCTACTGAGCTGTCTGTCCTCAGAAGAGCCCTTCCAGAATGAGGGCGAGGGAACAGACTCCTAAGCCAAAAGGACAAGGACATCGTGAGGACGACCAGAGAGGTTCACCGGAGATGTGCGTCATTGAGCAGCCTGAACGATCCACGCGGAGAATCCACAGAGACCTTCCTCACGTAATTATATCATTACATTCTGACCCATAAGAGCGGCAGTTTGGGGCAAGTCTAGGGTTAGATTAAGCATAGCTGACAAATTCACCCAAATGTATATTTCTCTCGTGTACTTTCTCTTTTTCTCTCTTTTAAATCCCCATTTTGGGTAACTTGCCCCATAGTGTGTTGGCCCGTTACACTAAGTTCTAATCAATAGCCTAGAATGTGTTTTTGTGTATGTGTCTCTTTTATCATCATTTAGCTTTCTAGTAAATAAATACTCAACTAAGACTGGTGTGGAACGAACTCATTGGTGAGACCCGGGTCCGTGCAGATTCACGGATTATACGACGTTCAGACCGGGATTGTAGAGGTAACTGATTAATTAGCGGCTGTTGTAAAATAGATATTTGAATATTCTTTGAGTTCATTTGGGAAATAGAAACTCAATAAAAACGTATTTTCCCATGGTGCCCCAGGTTACGAGTTAATAATTGCTTGATTCAGTTAATCACGCAATTAGAAACTTTTAATCATTCGATGAGCAACAGTCGTCACATGAACTAATACAACATCATGACAGAGATGTCCTTACATAAACGCTTGGTATGCTTTCGCCGAAAAGCTTTTTTGAAATCTGACATGCGAGGTGGATTAACAACAAGCTACGCTGTGTTTTGCTATATTGCACGTGATTTCATGAAAATTTAATATTTTTAGTAATTAGAATTTGGCGCTCTGCAATTCAGAGGATGGTAATGAAAATGATCCCGCTAACGGGATGGGTGCATCAAGAAGTTAAAGGTGCTGCATAGGCAATCCGCCATCTACATTAGTCGTGCAACATTTACTTTTATATGGCCTCTGCAGAAATTAGAGCATTCATGATTTGTCCGAGTTTGTGTTTATACAGGACCTCCCGCCCCCACCTACTGTCAACCAATCATGTCAATATGGAGCTATAGAGAGCCCTCCGCAGTGTTACAACACTTGGGAGGTGCACAGCGATGCAGTACGGAGCTCAATGTGGCCTCTGCATGGCTCCGGAGGCTCCGCAACTCCGTCACACCATCCACACAAAGTCTCCGACATTTTCGGATCAAGCATAAATTGGCTCTTACACAGCACTCTCCTCTCCTTTCCACTCCTCCTCTCTCCTCCTCTCCTCTCATCCTCTCTCCTCCACTCTCCTCTTTGTGTATAAAGGGTCTAGCAGATACTTTTCTTGCTCTACATGAGTCTGCCCGCGTCTCAAATGACACCCTATTCCCTATAGTGCACTACTTTGTGTCCTGGTCAAAAGTAGTGCACTACAAAGGGAATAGAGTGCTATTTGGGATGCATCCTCTGTCTCCTGTGGCATCTCCGTGCCTCTCCTCTCATCTGAACAATCTGGCCAAGTCATCACATCAAGGGGAACTGATAGACATGACTGCTGGGTAGTGCTGGTGTTGCAGTGGAACAGAGGCCGTGGGGTCTTGATGTGGAGTACTCTCAAAGATTAGTCCCTCAGATATTGGTCAGACCTGACCTCAGCATTGTACAATCACATCCATTCTAATTGTCTATGTACTTCAACTTCTAATGCTGAATAGAAAAGGTTGGAAACTAACAAGAATCCCATTGCCATTCTGGGATCAGACCAATACTTTCTGGAACAAAAGGTGACCATGGGACACCTGCACTCTCAAGACATAAACTCAGCAAAAAAAAGAAACGTCCCTTTTTCAGGACCCTGTCTTTCAGATAATTCGCAAAAAAATCTAAATAACTTCACAGATCTTCATTGTAAAGGGTTTAAACACGGTTTCCCATGCTTGTTCAATGACCCATAAACAATTAATGAACATGCACCTGTGGAACGGTCCTTAAGACACTAACAGCTTACAGACGGTAGGCAATTAAGGTCACAGTTATGAAAACTTAGGACACTAAAGAGGCCTTTCTACTAACTCTGAAAAACACCAAAAGAAAGATGCCCAGGGTCCTTGCTCACCTGAGTGAATGTGCCTTAAGCATGCTGCAAGGAGGCATGAGGACTGCAGATGTGGCCAGGGCAATAAATTGCAATGTCCGTACTGTGAGACTCCTAAGACAGCGCTACAGGGAGACAGGACGGACAGCTGATCGTCCTCACAGTGGCAGACTACGTGTAACAACACCTGCACAGGATCGGTACAGCTGAACATCACACCTGCGGGACAGGTACAAGATGGCCACAACAACTGCCCGAGTTACACCAGGAACGCATAATCCCTCCATCAGTGCTCAGACAGTCCGCAATAGGCTGAGAGAGGCTGGACTGAGGGCTTGTAGGCCTGTTGTAAGGCAGGTCCTCACCAGACATCACCGGAAATGTCACCGCCTATGGGCACAAACCCACCGTCACTGGACCAGACAGGACTGGCAAAAAGTGCTCTTCGCTGATGAGTCACGGTTTTGTCTCACCAGTGGTGATGGTCGGATTGGCGTTTATCGTTGAAGGAATGAGCGTTACACCGAGGTCTGTACTCTGGAGGTGGAGGGTCCGTCATGGATTTGGGCAGTGTGCCACAACATCATCGGACTGAGCTTGTTGTCATTGCAGGCAATCTCAACGCTGTGTGTTACAGGGAAGACATCATCCTCCCTCATGTGGTACCCTTCCTCAGGCTCATCCTGACATGACCCTCCAGCATGACAATGCCACCAGCCATACTGCTTGTTCTGTGCGTAATTTCCTGCAAGACAGGAATGTCAGTATTCTGCCATGGCCAGCGAAGAACCCAGATCTCAATCCCATTGAGCACGTCTGGGACCTGTTGGATCAGAGGGTGAGGGCTAGGGCCATTCCCCCCAGAAATGTCCGGGAACTTGCAGGTGCCTTGGTGGAAGAGTGGGGTAACATCTCACAGAAAGAACTGGCAAATCTGGTGCACTCCACGAGGAGGTGATGCACTGCAGTACTTAATGCAGCTGGTGGCCACACCAGATACTGACTCCTACTTTTGATTTTGACCCCCCCCCCCTTTGTTCAGGGACACATTATTCCATTTCTGTTAGTCATATGTCTGTGGAACTTGTTCAGTTTATGTCTCAGTTGTTGAATCTTGTTATGTTCATACAAATATTCACATGTTAAGTTTGCTGAAAATAAACGCAGTTGACAGTGAGAGGACTGTAAAGGCTGTTGAAGGGGGAGGACCAAGGTGCAGCATGGTAAGCGTACATTTTCTTTATTGTAAGAATAACGCCGACAAATAACAATAAACCATACAAAAACAAACCGTGAAGCTCAAAGGCTATGTGCCCTAAACAAAGTCAACTTCCCACAAAGAACGGTGGGAAAAAAAGCTACCTAAGTATGGTTCCCAATCAGAGACAACGATAGACAGCTGTCCCTGATTGAGAACCATACCCGGCCAAAACATAGAAATAGAAAATCATAGAAACACAAACATAGAATGCCCACCCCAACTCACACCCTGACCAAACCAAGATAGAGACATAAAATGGATCTCTAAGGTCAGGGCGTGACAAGGACGTTTCTTTTTTTGCTCTGTTTATTTACTACAGACGTCTGATTGACAGCCTTATGATGAAATATAAAGTTATAACAATAATATAACAATATAATAATAATATAACAATAATCGTGATGCAGTTCAGAAACAGTATACACTGATGTATATCAATAATTCCTGGAATCCTGTGTTATTTGTTAGAGGATGAGCTGTAGGCCTATACTTTTAATTAAGCCTAAACTTTAAGCACAAATGCACATTGTTTTAAACATTCCAAATGATTCTGTTATTTGCATTTTGGCTCAGGGTTATGTAAGGATACGATGGGTTGTGATCTGCGGGTTGGCTCATAACCCGCAGTCCCCGCGGTTATATCTGCGAGGCGGGCGCATCTGGGTTATGAAATACTGTGTGGATGAAGGGCAGGTGGGTGGCAGGCGGGTTGAAAAAAGAGAAACTAATGCCTTAAAAATACATGTATTTAATTATTGTGCAATTTATATCTATAGGCTACATTGAGGTATTTATATCATTATTTTGGTATATCAATAGTGCGTAAGCCTAAGCTTTAGGGCCTAACTGTACATGCACCAAATAGCCTACACGCCAATCACCAAATGCTTTTGGGAGTGGGCAGAAAAAGTTAACGTTGATCCACTGAGACCAAAAGGACAATGTCGGAGTTTAATTCAATAAGAGAAGAGCAGCGAAATGGAGAGTTAAAAATTAAAAGAAGGGAGGGACGGAAAAGTCATGTTTGGGAAAGATTTGGTGAAGTGGTAAAAGAGGATGATAGCAGTGTTGGCTATGTTATGTGTGATGATTGTGAGGCTTGATACAAATTTGACAGTAACAAGACGTGACTTCAAATAGGCCTATGACACATCAAGGGAACAATAGCCTTCTGTTCAGATGGGTTAAATGGAAACTGAAATCTGGACTCCTGACTGTAGATCTACACTACATGGCCAAAAATATGTGGACATCACTTCAAATTAGTGGATTCGGCTATTTCAGCCAAACCTGTTGCTGACAGGTGTATGAAATCGAGCACATAGCCATGCAATCTCCAAAGACAAACATTGACCCGTACTGAAGAGCTCAGTGACTTTTAAAGTGGCACAGTCATAGGATGTCACCTTTCCAACAAGTCAGTTCGTCAAATGCCTGCCCTGCTAGAGCTGCCCCAGTCAACTGTAAGTGCTGTTATTCTGAAGTGGAAACGTCTAGGAGCAACAATGGCTCAGCCGCGAAGTGGTAGGGCACACAAGCTCACAGAACAGGATGCTGGTGCGCATAAAAAATGGTCCTCGGCTGCAACACTCACTACCGAGTTCCAAAATGCATCTGGAAGCAACATCAGTACAAAAGCTGTTAATCGGGAGCTTCATGAAATGGGTTTCCATGGCCGAGCAGCCACAAACAAGCCTAAGACCACCATACACAATGCCAAGGGTTGGCTGGAGTGGTGTAAAGCTCACTGCCATTGGATTCTGGAGCAGTCGAAATGTGTTCTTTGGAGTGATGAATCGTGCCTCACCATCTGGCAGTCTGATGGACTAATCTGGATTTGGCGAATGCCAGGAGAACGTTACCTGCCGAATGCATAGTGCTAACTGTAAAGTTTGGTGGAGGAGACATAATGGTCTGGGGCTGTGTGTCATGGTTCGTGCCTTTTATTTCCATTGAACGGAGATCTTAATGCTAAAGCAGACAATGGCATTCTAGACGATTCTGTGCTTCCAACTTTGTGGCACCAGTTTGGGGAAGGCCCTTTCCTGTTCCAGCATGACAATTCGAGGTCCATACAGAAATGGTTTGTCGAGATCGGTGTTGAAGAATTTGACTTGCCTGCAGAGTCCTGACATTCTTTGGGATGAAATGAAATGCTGACTGCGAGCCAAACTTAATCGCCCAACATCAGTGCCCAACCTCACAGTGCCCAAGTCACAGTGTCCCAACCTCACAGTGCCCCAACCTCACAGTGCCCAACCTCACAGTGCCCCAACCTCACAGTGCCCAACCTCACAGTGCCCAACCTCACAGTGCCCAAGTCCCCGCAACAATGTTCTGACATCTAGTGGAAAGCCTTCCCAGAAGAGTCTAGGCCGTTATAGCAGCAACGGGGGGACCAACTCCATGTTAATGCCCATGATGTTGGTATTAGATGTCCGACGAGCAGGTGTACACATACTTTGGAGCATCTGCCTTCTATTCAATATATACTTTTATTACTCCATAAACTTTTCCCTTATATTATGTCCCATCGAATAGACAAAACACAGCATCCTCTTAAATAATCAATCAATAAGCCAAACCTGTGAGCCAAACCCAAAACTAGACATGATGTTAAAAGACATGAATAACACTAATATAGTTGCCCCTTTCACAAGCCAACTGTTTGAGCCAAACATAGACATACTTGGCATTCACACTACTGTTAAAACTATGTATGTATTCACACTACTGTTAAAACTATGTATGTATTCACACTACTGTTAAAACTATGTATGTATTCACACTACTGTTAAAACTATGTATGTATTCACACTACTGTTAAAACTATGTATGTATTCACACTACTGTTAAAACTATGTATGTATTCACACTACTGTTAAAACTATGTATGTATTCACACTACTGTTAAAACTATCCGGTGTATGTGACAAAAGTATTCACACCCCTTGACTTTTTCCACATTTTATTATGTTACAGCCTGAATTTAAAATGGATTCAATTGAGATTTTGTCCTACACACGGTGTCCCATAATGTCAAAGTGGAATTATGTTTTTAGTCATTTTTACAAATTAATAGAAAATGAAAAGCTGAAATGTCTTGAGTCAATTAGCATTCTACCCCTCTGTTATAGCAAGGCTAAATAAGTTCAGGAGTAAAGTTTTGCTTAACAAGTCACATAATAAGTTGTATGGACTCACTCTGTGTGCAATAATAGTGTTTAACATGATTTTTTAAAATGACTTTCGCATCTCTGTACCCCACACTTACAATTATCTGTAAGGTCCCTTAATGATGCAGTGAATTTCAAACACAGATTGAACCACAAAAACCAGGAAGGTTTTCCAATGCCTCGCAAAAAGGGCACCTATTGGTAGATGGGTAAAGTAACATTTAAAAAAGCAGACATTGAAATACCCTTTGACCATGGTGAAGTTATTAATTACACTTTGGATAGTGTATCAATACATCCAGTCACTATAACAATACAGGCGTCATTACTAACTCAGTTGCCGGAGTGGAAGGAAACCACTCAGAGATTTCACCATGATTCCAACTGACTTTAAAACAGTTACAGAGTTTAACGGCTGTGATAGGAGAAAACTGAGGATGGATCAACAACATTATAGTTACCCCACAATACTAACCTATATTTTTTATTTAACCTTTATTTAACTAAATTACAGAGTGAAAAGAAGGAAGCCTGTACAGAATAAAGATATTACAAAACATGCATCCTGTTTGCAATAAGTAAAACTGTGGCAAATATATTAACTTCATGTCCTGAATACACAGCGTTATGTTTGGGGCAAATCCAACACAACACATAACTGGGTACCACTCTTCATATTTTCAAGCATGGTGGTGGCTCATGGCTCAAGCATGGTGGTGCATCATGTCATGGGTATGCTTGTCAAGGGAGTTTTTTTAGGATAAAAAAAAAACAGAATAGAACTAAGCAAAGGCCAAATCCTAGAAGAAAACCTGGTTCAGTCTGCTTACCAGCAGACAGTGGGAGTCAAATGCACCTTTCAGCAGGACAATAACCTAAATCACAAGGCCAAATATACACTGGAGTTGCTTACCAAGATGACATTGAATGTTCCTGAGTGGCCTAGTTACAATTTTGACATAAATGAAAATGGCTGTCTAGAAATGATCAACAACCAACTTGACAGAGTCTGAAGAATTAAAAAAAAAAAAAATGTGAAAATATTGTACAATCCAGATGTGTAAATCTCTTAGACTTACCCAGAAAGACTCAGCTGTACTCACTACCAAAGACGATTCTAACATGTATTGACTCAGGGGTGTGAATACTTAAGTAAATGAGATACATGTACAGTATATATATATATTTCTTTTTTCTTCCCAATTTCATGGTATCCAAATGGTAGTAGTTACAGTCTTGTCTCATCGCTGCAACTCCCGTACGGACTCAGGAGAGGCGAAGGTCGAGAGCCATGCGTCCTCCGAAACACAACCCAACCAAGCCGCAATGCTTCTTGACACAATGCCCATCCAACCAGGAAGCCAGCCGCACCAATGTGTGCACTGCGCCCGGCCCGCCACAGGAGTCGCTAGTGCGCGATGAGACATTGATATCCCTGCCGGCCAAACACTCCCCTAACCCGGAAGACGCTGGGCTAATTGTGCACTGCCCCATGGGCCTCCCGGGCAGCTGCGACAGAGCCTGGACTCGAACCCAGAATTTCTAGTGGCACAGCTAGCACACAATGCAGTGCCTTAGACGACTGCGGCACTCGGGATGCCCGTAAATGAGATATTCCTTTATTTAATTTTCAAACAAACAACATTTCAAAAACATGTTTTCACTTTGTCATTATGGGGTATTGTGTGTAGATGGGTTAGAATTAGTTTAAATGTAATACATTTTAAATTCAGGCTGTAACACAACAAAATGTGGAATAAGTCAAGGGGTATGAATACTTCCTGAAGGAACTGTATATATACTGTCTATATAACACTACAGACTACAGTTAACTCCTTCCCCATGCCAACTAGGCCATAATAGAGAGGGTATCTCCAGGGATTCTCCCATGGTGCCTCTACCCATGATGCCTCTGATCCAGGCTTGACCTAGGATCCTCTCTGATAACATCAGGTCAGCATCATCTCAGGCCTAGTCTAAATAAAATTTAATAAAATCCTTGCCCTGAGCTTGCCAACTTCATTATCTCCTAAGTCTGACTAGAAGACCGCTACAAATACCTCTCCTCAGCCGCCGGTGTTTTGGGTCGGCCTCTGGAATCAGTTAAATTGCCCTGAGGGGTGCGAACAAAGGATCAGATTCAGGAAAGTCGTATTCCTGGTCATAAGTGCTGGTGAGTTACCGCCGCAATTATATAGTTCTTCCCGGCTGTGTGTAATAACCACATGACTCACAACACTTTCTGACTGAGTCTCAAATGGCACCCTATTGCCTACAGTGCACTTCTTTTGACCAGGGCCCATAAGTATAAGTGTATAAGTAGTGCACTATGTAGGGAATAGGGTGCCATTTGTGCCGCAACCTGACACAGTGACCCCACTCCACACAGATGGGCCTTGAGAGCAATGTTAGAGGAGACATTGAGGAATCTCTTCAACTCTCAAGGCGTTGCACTTTTCTGTAAACTGTTTAGACTGTTGTAGATGAAGGACATTCAATAATGGCATCTGTGGCTCTTTGTAAATACCATTGTACATCTGTACATCTGTATCTGTACATGATCCCGAGAGGCGCAGCGGTCTAGGGCACTGCATTTCACTAAAGTCTCTGGTTCAAATCCAGGCTGTATCACATCCGGCCATGATTAGGAGTCCCATAACGCGGTCGCACAATTCTGTCGTCCGGATTTGGCCGTCATTGTAAATAAGAATTTGCTCTTAACTGACTTGCCAGGAATAACTATGCTTTGTGGAAAGTAACTATAGGTGTACTTCAAATTAAATACATCTAAAAACCTTTTTGGGGTATTATGGGGTATTGTATGTAGATTCATGAGAAAAAAATCTATTTTAGAATAAGGCTGTAATGTAACAAAATGTGGGAAAAATCAAGGGGTCTGAATACTTTCCAAAAGCAGTGCATAGTCTGTCTCATGCACAATACACATGCACCTGTGCTCCGCTGGCCTCTCTCTTTAAAAAAAATGCTCCTTAGGTCTTGGAGTCCCATGCAGGAAAAGCTAGACTAGAATAGCTTGCTGGACATTTCTTACACCAATCGACTATTTGAAGAGGGACGCAAGCTCTTGTTTGGTGATATACAGCAGCCAATAGTACTCATGGGTAATTCAAAGAAGAGTGAACGGGCGATATTTACTCAGAATTATAATCATTCAATCTTCGTGAAGAGAAGTGAAAGCCTGCATCTAATTCTAGTCCTATATTTTTAAAGGATGTCATTAGAATGAGGAAGATAAGGAGAACTAAATTTGTTTCATTTAACTGTTGAAAGCGAGAAAGGAATGAAGCAACAATAGAGAGAGAAAGAAGAGGTAGGCAAATAACATTAAGATAAATATTATGAAAGGTATATATGAATCAGGCTACTAGTTATACAAATAGGCCCTATTACATTTTAAAATTAAAATCAAATTTGCTATCCTAACTTTGTAGACCGCATGTGCTGCAGCAGAATTCCATGTTCTCTCCCTGCTTTATCATGATAGGACTGTGTGTAATTCCAGTCCACATAATACAGTATAATACTTAAGAGAACATATAGCTAGCTACTGTACATCTATGTCCGTTTATGTTTTTCTGATGTATGTAATGTGCAGTTAACTGTATCACGTATATTGCTAACAGCTTTTTTGGGCTTTGGCTCATTAAATGTCTTTTATACAGGGCTCGTAAAATATATTTAATGTATGGCTCAGCAGGCTCAGGTAGCATCAGGTTTGAATTTTCGATCAAAGCTCGAATCAAATCCAGCCAGGCCTCTTTATATGCTTTAGAATGGTTTTGAGTGACACTTCCAGTTTTGGCGGGAAATACAGGGTTACCCGGGAGAAAATGTATTTTTTCTCAGGATGGAACATTTGTAAAATACTAGGAAAATATTCAACCCTAATTATGACACCTTTCTGTTTTCTCAATGACATTCAATTCAGCATTGAAAAATGTGCACATTTAAGTTTGTTCTACCTGAGCGAGTCTGACCAAATCAAAGACCACTATGATGACATACTAAATGCATTTGATGGATCCTTTTTGTCTTCTTCTAATGCCTCTTAAGGGGAAAGTAAACCAAAAGTAACTGAACATAATCAGATTACGTTACTGAGTTTGAGTAATCCAAAAGTTACGTTACTGATTACAAATTTTGGACAAGTAACTGTAATGGATTACATTTAGAAACGAACCTACAGAACAATACAGTATCACTTGACATCAAGTTCATATACATGTGTAGTAACTTTGTGATAAGATAGTATTTGGAAATGGCTTTTTAATTGCATAATAATGGAGCTATTACATAGGAGCAATAAAAAACAGTCACTATTATTCTTGTGTACAGTAGTTACAAAGTCTCAGCTCATTGCTATGCAATAAAATGCAATTACCAAAGTATTATGTAACAGCATGCTAATAAAATGTTGCTTCGAAAGTCAATACAGTTTTATTACACAGGCAAAAAACAGTTTCATGTTAATGTTACTGAGAATGCTAACAGTAACAAAATATGGCTATTAAGTCTAGAAAGGAAACTAAATATCCCAAACAAATGACAGTCAAGGTGGGTGGAAAAGCATGTTAGTTTTTATTTTGACCAAACTATCCCTGTAAAGACGGTGTGTGTATGAAACAAGAACACTTACCCCTCAGACGGAAAAAGAGTTTTGAAGTTGTTTTTGCTAAGCATCCAATTTGCCCATTTGCAATGTTTGCAAATGGATTTGAATTACTCTGCAGTATTTTCAAGTATCATACAATTTATTGCAGCTTTATACCTTTTCCGTGGCATGATGAAAGAGTCATACATTACTTGAATGTCACAAATTATTTATACTTATCTGTACATCTGGGGCAATGAATATTCAAGAGAATGGACATTTACTAAATGTTCAGAAATGTTGTGTAGATCCAAAATTACTGTCAGATAGATTGGAATGCATAGGAGATTGTGTTTGCTCTATTAATTCTATTTCTATCTTCAACATGCAGTTCCAGGTACAGCCCTGCAATTAGTTGAAGTCAGCCAATCCAACAGTTTGTATTCAAATCTGTATTCAAAAAAGTAGTTCCATTCTGAGATCTGTATTCAAATAGTTTGGAAAAGTAGTCACTTTATGAGATCTGTACTTAAATAGTTTAAGAAAGTAATTGCTTTCTCAGATCTGTATTCAAATAGTTTTAAAAAGTGTGACTTTTTGGGGGGCTTCACCTCCAAAGTAACTTATGTAAATGTGAAATAGGACGTTTTCAGACCTTTTACTGAGTACTTTGTTGAAGCACCTTTGGCAGTGATTACAGCCTCGAGTCTTCTTGGGTATGACGCTATAAGCTTGGCACACCTGTATTTGGAGAGTTTCACCCATTCTTCTCTGCAGATCCTCTCAAGCTCTGTCAAGTTGGATGGGGAGCGTCGCTGCACAGCTATTTTCAGGCCAAGTCTGGGCTCTGGCTGGGCCACTCAGTGACATTCAAAGACTTGACCCGAAGCCACTCCTGTGTCGTCTTAGCTGTGTGCTTAGGGTAGTTTTCCTGTTGGAAGGTGAACCTTCGCCCCAGTCTGAAGTCTTGAGTGCTCGGGAGCCACCACCATGCTTCACTATAAGGATGGTGCCAGGTTTCCTCCAGACGTCATGCTTGGCATTCAGGCCAAAGAGTTCAATCTTGGTTTCATCAGATCAGAGAATCTTGTTTATCATGGTCTGAGAGTCTTTAGGTGCCTTTTGGCAAACTCCAAGCAGCCTGTGCCTTTTACTGAGAAGTGGCATCTGTCTGGCCACTCTACCATATAGCCATGATTGGTGGAGTGCTGCAGAGATGGTTGTCCTTCTGGATGGTTCTCCCATCTCCACAAAGGAACTCTGGAGCTCTGTCAGAGTGACCATCGGGTTCTTGGTCACCTCTCTGACAAAGCCTCTTCTCCCTCGATTGCACAGTTTGGCCGGACGGCTAGCTCCAGGAAGAGTGTTGGTGGTTCCAAACTTCTTCCATTTAAGAATGATGGAGGCCACTGTCTTCTTGAGAATATTCAATGCTGCAGACGTTTTTTGGTACCCTTCCCCAGATCTGTGCCTCAATACCATCCTGTCTCAGAGCTCGACGGACAATTCCTTTGACCTCATGACTTGGTTTTTGCTCTGACATGCACTGTTAACTGTTGGACATTATATAGACAGGTCTATGCCTTTCTAAATAATCAGGAATAAATCATTTCTAAATAATTTCCAATCAATTGAATTTACAACAGATCATCAGGGATGATCAATGGAAACAGGATGCACCGGAGCTCAATTTCGAATCTCATAGCAAAGGGTCTGAATACTTATGAAAATAACATATCTGTTTTTTATTTTAGATAATTAGGCATAACACAAACTCATCATTACACTATTGTTCTTCTAAATTAAAGCATAACCTCTTTACGCTCATCATTCTGTTAGTCCTAGTTTAAATTCGATTGTGAAGTAACTTTCACAATTATCACCCATTCCATCCATTTGTCATTCATTTCGTGGGCTGGAATCTTTTGCTTCCTTAGATAGAATCAAGGATCTGTTTTTCATTATTCTAAAGGCCTACTGCAACATGTATTATGTTTTCATTTCCCCTTGCAATCAATTTGATTAGTAAATGAGTTCTAGTAAATAAAACAGTCCCCCTAACAGCTTCTTTTTACAAAGAAAATGGTAAAATAGAATGACAACAACCCCACAAGGCACATGGTCAAATGATTTGCTGCTGATAAATAGGCATAACACAAACTTATCATTTCACTATTGTCTTTCTAAATTAAATCAACCTCTTCACCCTCCTCATCATTCCTCTTCATTCTTCATTCAGTTAGGCCTAATTTAAATTCAATTGTGAAGTAAGATGCACAATTATTGCCTCTTCATCCATTTGTCATTCATTCAGTGAGGAGAGAGAGACATATCCTACAACACATTGTCTTGGCGAATTAAGTTGGGAATAGGTGTGAAAGAAAAACTAGTAAAAAGTGTGTGATTACAAAATTCTGACAAATGAGCAGTGTAAAATACAAACATTTAGGAAGAGTCAAGGAAGGAGTAGGACATAGCTTTTTGGAAGGGCAGATTGTTTTAATTTACAAAACCAAACATCAGTGGCCGTTTTCATATGGCGTTTCTAGTGTTAAAGCGATGCTGCCTCTTTGACAAAGTGTTTTCAGAGGAGATAACTCTTTATTGGCAACACTCATACAAGACGGGGGGAGTTTTCTATCTCTGATCTATTTGTATCTTTTTTTTTCTCCCTCTCTTCCTCTGAGCCCATCTCCAGGGAGCTCACTCTTTAACCTCCTCCTTCTTTCATTCTTTTTTCGCTGCCCCTCTCACTCTGCTCTCACTCTGTAACCACTACGCCTTTTGCTACTGTGTTGATGTGTGTGTGGGTGTGTGCGTGTGCTTGCAATGTCTGTGCTCATGTGCTTCTATGTGTTTTAGTGCTCTTAGAGAAAGTGTGCAGCTGTGTGTGTATGTTTGTGGACATTTTGTTTGTATTTACTAAGCTCTCAAAGGGTCTCTGTATAGTACACATATTAGTGATGGAATCAGAGGCCTGGACTGTGGGCTGAGGATCATAAAACAGTGACTGACTGGGAAGCAGCCGTTAGTCCTCTCCTTACACCCCCCCCCCCCCCCCTCCCCCTGCAGACTCATAATGTCTTTTTGACTCACACTGACTCTGAAACCCATTTCATTTTGTGCTCCCAATCCACTTCCCTCTTTTTATTGCATCTTATCTCAGTAAAAACGTCCCAACTGCCATGGTGACGCTCTAACAGAGAATACGCACTGACGGATTCCAATTAAGTTGGGAAATGTAACTTATGAATATTAGAAAATACTGTGACACAAACATCATCTCCTTCTTTTGTTGTATTATGCAGTTTCTGGAGAGGTCTCTCATATGCTATCCAACCCCCACATAACATTTCCATAAATCTACTCCGCTTACACACTCTCTCCATCTCAATATCTATGTTTCTCTCTATCCCCATTTCCCCAAGTTTATATTACAACCTTTGTTTGGCTCACACAAATATACACAGGCATAATCTGTCATTTAAATACTGCATGTAATTGAGTTCATCATTGCTTCACTATTGGTCAGGTGCTCAGGCTGTCTGCTCAACCATATACATAAGCATTAACAGAGGAAGGGAAGGGAGAAGAGGAGGGTGAATGGAGGGTGGTCCACACTACAGAACAGAGATGGCTGTTATGAGGCAGTCAGTCAGTCTGCTGCATGGCTGAGCATTGGGCTGCCATTACAAATGTGACAGCACCATGGTGACAGGTGACAAGTCAACGTTTGGCAGAAAGGTCTGTTCCATTTTGACAGACCGCCGTTTAGGTTCCATGGTGCAACCATAGAAAAGAAAGCTTCTCTGTATGCCAGCTTCCAGGTCCGCGGTTGTGCCAAGTCAACCCTCTATAACTCTAACATTCTTACATTGTACCAAAAGCAGAGCCAGGGGCCAGGAGCCATGGGGGCCATGATGGTGAACCTCTAACCATGTGTGGTGGCTCCCTCCCTCCCTCCCGCTCTCTCTCCCTATGCCCTGTTCCTGTGTTTGTCCGATTGTGTAATTGAGGCACTGCCAGCCTGGCTGTCTATCTCTCTCTCCCTGGCACTCCCAGGCAACAATTTATTCCTTACTCTCTCCAATTCCCCTCTCCTTCCCCTCTGCTCCCTCCTCCTCCCCTCTACTCCCTGTAGTCCCTTGTTCACACTCCAACTGTACTGCTGACACATGACCTGCCTCATTGAAAACTAACTCCCCGAAGCCTTTGACTGTCCCCTTTCCTCTCTTTATTCTTGTCCAGCCAGGGGCCAAGGGGTCAGTGAGGTCCACAGGTTCAGTCCTGCATATCCAGCACATGAGCTAAGTCTGATGACACAGAGGTCAATCCCATTCAGCTGATCTGCCACCATCATTAGAAGGAAAACTCAGGTCTCCGCCACAACAAAACAGCGAGCAGACTATGCCTGCGTTCCAAATGACACCCTATTCCCTATGTTGTGCACTACTTAGTAGCGGCTGCCCATAGGTTCCAGTCAAAAGTAGTGCTTATTATATAGGGGAAAGCGTGACATTTGAGACACACAGCCTCGGCCACTACAAACAGCCAGCAGACTCTCTGTATTATCTCTGGTCTGTTTTCCTTCTCATCATAATAAGCGATTGATCTCTGTGAATCCATACAATTAGCTCAGCATCATCAGACGCTGATGTATCTTCTTCCAGCTGCATATATTTCTTGTATTCATACAAATGTCTGTGAGATGTGTTACATCCACAGAATATGCAAGAGTGGCATATTCACACCTCCCCACCGTACATTAAGTGCACAAAGCCTGGAAATATTTTGTCCCACTCAGCAACTCAGTGGCTTTTAAAGGGGAGGGTTTTGATTAAAGTGCACTGAGGGTGGACGGATGGCTAAGCTAGCTCTATGTCTTTAATAATGGGATTGATTGTCTTAACGAGGTTTTCAAGGACACTCATGCTGAACAAAGATGATAATAGGGTTGGAAGAAAAGAGACTTGCCTTTTGAGGAGCATCTAGGGCATGTTCAGTGGTCAGCATCAGAGGATCAGACAGTAGAGTACAGCATCTTGTTCAGCATATTTTTCTTTAGCGTCAGGTGTGTTCATGGTCAGTTAGACATGAGGGAACTGTCCATGGTCAAACACTCAGAGCATGTGTGGTGCCGGAGCAGTGTGTGCATGTGTGTGTGTGCTTATGCGTGTGATAGTGTGCGCTTGTGTGACGACCCTCCTACTCTGTCTGCCGTATTCTCTCTTTGTTCTTGTTTCCTTATTAGGATGCCGGTGGGCAGAGTTGGGAGGGTCGTCAGCTACATGGGAAACACCTGGGCCCGGTGTGTCCCAGGATAAATACACCACTTCCCCATTCATGGAGGAGACTCTCTCCATGCAGACACCTTTCTAGATTTTGTTGTGTATCTTGGTGGTTTTTGGATGTTTGCTTTGGCACCTTTCAACACCCTGCATTATCACATTCATAAATGCAAAACACTCACTTACACTACTGATACGGATTACACACACCATTGTATATTGTACTTAGTGTACTTTATTTAATAAATATATGTTTTGTTACTCCTTATCTCCACGTTGTCTCTCTTTTGTTACAGGCTTTGAGCTGGTTTGTGTGTGTGTGTGTGTGTGTGGCCACAACTGTGTTCTCCAGACAAGCCATTGTTCCTGATAACTGTCTGGTTTCCAAGGACTCACTCGGGATGGCCTTTCTAGTGGAAAAGCAGAGTTCTGTACTTCTGTTTCTACAGCTGAGGGAAACTTATTATTATTAGTGTATGCCGTCAACTGGTCCTGAGTTCTGTGTTACACCTTGTATCCTCACTAGCATTAATGTTCCAGTACTGTATCAGCAGTCCTGAGGCTATGGTTTTAAGAGGATGCACTGTCTCTTCCTAAGACTAGATTCGATAGCGACAGGGCAGAATCCTGAAATATATTCTTGTAACTAAAATTTGTGTAAATCCTGCATGGATGTTCATGTTTTTGAACACATTTCAGGCATCTTAAATCCTGATTCAGTTCATAGCAAACAATGCCAGAATGAGAGAGAAAAGATGACAATCTCTTACCTTTAGAAGACCATCAACATGATGTCAGCAAGGCAGAATACCAAGACGAAGAAAGGAGAAATTAGTGCTTTATTAAAGCAGACATGTCAATTCTTAGAAGAAGGAAGATAATCAGAGTTTTAAAAGGAACTGGGCTAATGACTCATTATTACAAACTGAGCTGATTTTCACTATTACCTCTTATTCTCCCTTTATAATCCCTTTTAGGTCAACTGACAGTGATTGCCAGTAGTCATTTTTGCTGATTGGTTTCTCGATCGTATAGGCGATAAGTTCCTGAAGAGAAACTTGGAGAAGTGTGTGTGTGACTGAATCAAATACAGGTTGCACAAAGGCTCACACACAGGCACGCATTACACCACTTTGTAGGGTTTTTTAATCAACTGTATCGACCAGTGATGCAGAAAAGAGCTGCTCCTCTCCTCTGTTACTACCAGCAGTGAGAAGTGGAGCACAGTGGGAGCACACACACACACACGGACGGACGGACGGACGCACACACACACAGACACGGACGGACGGACGCACACACACACACACAGACACAGACACGGACGGACACACACACACAGACACGGACGGACGGACGGACGGACACACACACACAGACACGGATGGACGGACACACACACACACAGACACGGACGGACACACACACACACAGACACGGACGGACGGACGGACACACAGACACACAGACACCTCAGCAATGAACAACAAACAGTCAGTCTGCTCATTGGCTGCTTAATCAAAGTGAAGGTAACACACAAGGACACACTGCTCCATCCCCCTGATACCCAGCTGTGTGTTTACATTGGGCCAGGGGGCATCTGCGTTGACGTGACAATGCCACACATCACAATACCATCCTGTAACATATTCTAAATAGACACAACAGAACCAAAATGACATCTAACACACACACACAGAATGACATCTAACAGACAGCGCCAACCAATCAAGGACGAACAGATCTGTCGTCTGGTCTATGTGGGAGACCACTAGTCACAGGACGGTACTCCTTTTCCTTTCAACAAGACAGGGATGCAACACAGACAGAGTTGATAGAGGCAGTAGGAGTTAACAATGGATTTTAGTGTCAATGCCAGCCAGCCATGGTTTTTAGTAGTGCTAGCCAGACCCCTCCCTGTGTCTCCATGTGTGTTGGCTATACAGCACAAACAGATCTTGGACCAGGCTATAGCCTCCAGAAGTTCTGACATGCACGCACGCGCACACGCACACGCACACACACACACACACACACACACACACACAGAGATCTCTGGTCCCCCCCAGCCTCAATCCACAGGAGCAAGGCACCAGCCAGCCAGGAACAAGCCAGGAACATCTGCAGCAAAAGTCACAGTAAAGTCACACAACAGCTCTGTGTGGCCTTGGGCCAGAGGGGACAGAGTCAGTGGAATGCGTCCCAAATGGCATTCTATCCCGATATAGTGCACTACTTTTGACCAGATTCCATAGGGACTACATGGGGTATAGGGTGTCATTTGGGACACATTCAGTGACAACTAACTCCATCAGAGTTCTACTGCCACGGCTGACTTTGAGAGAGAAGTTTTGGCCACGGCCTGGGGTGGTCTAGCGGTTAAGGACGCTTACTTCAGAGCACAAATATGCTGGTGTTGGCATGGGTTTGAATCCGACCCCATTGCCCTTCTAGCAGAAACTCTACGAACTTTGTTACTTTCTCACTTTCAATCAGATATCCAGTAAAACATGAAGATATGAGAGAGAAACAGCTAAGAGAAAGACTTGACCCATGCGAGACTGCAGATTAAACATCACTTTAATATGCATTGAGTGGAATGTAAGACACCTTCACTTCTCAGCTTAATACTCAAACCAATGGAGCACAGTGACGTGCAGAGAAACTGTACTGAGCAGCAGTGGACATCAGTTGAAGACACAGTTTAAATTCACAGCCGAGAGAGACCTGAGAATTCCTTTGCACTGTAAGCCTTTTCTCCATGACATTAAATTAGGTCTTTGGTGAGGCGATGTGTGCTCTGTTCTCTCCTCTCTTCAGTCAGCACACTCTGGAGGAAATGGCAGCACTGGCAGAGGACACACACTGGCAGAGGACACACACTGGCAGGGTTCGCTTTGGGGACACACTCCAGCACGCGCTCTTTGTTGTGTTGGGCAGTTAAAACCAAATACACAGTCAACACCCCTCCCCCATGTCCCTCTCTCTTTCTCTCTTTTTCTCTGTCTCTGTCTCTGTCACACACACACAAACACACACACACAGAGCGAAAGAGAGAGAGAGGGCTCCCGTTTGTCAGCAGTAGCGTGTGTACCCTCACACAGGCAGTGGTTGTTGAATATGCATACTTATGTCTCAGACTGGGATGGATGTCAGTGCCCAGAGAGAGGGGTAATTGTATTATTATATTCTGTCAACTGGAGATGAGAAGGGAGGACACAAAAACATATATTTGAGTGATAGGGTATTCCCCAAACCCAGTGTTGATCTTCATGTGGGCTTTCACTGCTGACAGGACAGTTAAAACAGCACAAGAAAAAGAACATGGAGAGGAAGAGAGGAAATAGATGGCAGATAAGATAATAATAAAGGGGAGAGAGGGAGAGAGAGCAGAAAAAAGAGGGGAAGAAAGGAGAAGAAACAAGGCAGAGAAGAAAGGAAAAGAAAGGAAAGGAAAGGAGAGATAAGGAGTAGGAGAGGAGAGAACAGGGAGCAGGAAATACTATGAATGTGGAGCTGATGAGGTTGTAAAAGCTGCGGCTACGCACGCACGCACGCACGCACGCACGCACACACACACACACACACACACACACACACACACACACACACACACACACACACACACACACACACACACACACACACACACACACACACCAAGGTGTCAGAACACCAGCCTAGAGAGCAAACGGATGGAAAAAACACTATTTCTCTTCAGAAAAAATCTGACAAACCTTCAGGAGAACTAGAGAAGGTATCTGACACACAATGGAAAAGTCAACTCACATTTATCACTGTGCCATCCTATTGAATAAAATGTGTTTATCTCCTGAAGAAAAGCCTGTACGTTAGCGCTATTTTATTCCAGTGTCAAGAGGTAAAGGTGGTTCAAGGTGTGTATTTCTGCTGTTGACAGCAGATGGATTTCTTTCTGTTGAAGGTTGTCCATCTCCCTACTAGCACTGTTTTGCCCCCCTGGTCCATCACCCTACCAAACGCAGGCCCACATACAGTCTCTGTTATTTTCCGAAACTGAGAGAGGGACGAGATGTGAAGAGAGGAACGAGAAACATTCTCATCCAAGGAGAAAGCTTCTCTAAGGTCCGGCATCCCTTCATCGTTCCACATGAAAGTGGTAGAAAAATGCCTGAGTTGGAGATTTAGATTCCAGCAGGCGGTAAGCGGAAATAACCAGTCAGTCAGTTGTGAGCCGTCCCAACCAAAGTACTAGGTAGGCAGGCTCAGACTCCATCTCTCCCCCATCCTACACGCCTTTCCCTGGGATGTGCTCCCTGAGATGAGTGGGTAGGATTCAGAAGATTCAGAAACACATCTGACACATCTACCTAAAGGGAGTCCCTTTATCTTTTCCCAATCCCTATCCACTTCTATGTCTCTCTGTGTATCTCCTCTTTCACCTCAGCTGAACCATATCTAATAAGAACTGCTTAAAGCATCTCATGAAAAGCAACAGTGAACCCAAATTCTACTCTACATGACCACATTAATACAGTACACTGAAGGTGGGTTGATTTGGAAGAGATACTAATTTACTGTACCTGTCATGTTATTAACCTTTACTTATACTGGTCATTGAGCTCAAATCCATTTTAAGACAGATCTGTTTAAGACGGCAGCAGCCATGTTGTTTCTATACAGACACTGTAGAAAACACTGTGCAGTTTGTGGATTCCCTAGAGGTCCCTAGGGTGACAATGATTGACAATGCTGGACCTGTTCAGCCTGTTGAGCTGGATCGTGTTATCTGAAGACACTGGCTTTAGTGTAGTACGACACACGTTTGTAGTCTCAAACACGCAAACGCCCAGATTACGGATTTACACAGTAATAACATGGTGACGCAGACAGCTCAATCAACTGACACTCCTAAAGAGGCCATACACAGATGCATGGATACACACACAGACACAGTCCATACAGGGAGTTGTCAAAGGAACGGGGCATGTTGGGGTGGGGGCAGGAAGACAAGGTTAGCTTGGGCACCAGCAGGCGGAGGAGCCACAGCACAGAGAGAGCATCAGCCTTGGATCTCTACCCCCTAAAACAGAGACTGTTGGAGAAACACACAAACACACAGGCTGGGCTGGGCTGGCAGAGATAGAGCTCAGACATGATAGCATGGGACCAAATGGAGCTCAGATAGAGAGATGGGAGGAGGAGAAAAAGAGAGAGTGCCTCTGCTGTAATCTGCTATCAGTGACAGTAACAAGAGATGTCTGGGACGGGCACCAGCCAGACCACCAGCCACAAACCAGTAGGCAGCAGGGAGCAGGGTTTTTGGAGGAGAAACCAGCACACACACAATCAGCAGCAGCATAGAGCGAGGCTGGCAGTTAGGTTCGTGTTGCTGTGTTAAAGACCCCATGCCATCAGATGGGGGGGTCTGGCTCTGTGGCTCTGCATCACTAACTCACAGTTCTGATAGGAGAGGGAAACGTGTGAGCTACAGTACAGTAAGCACAGCCAAGGCACACACAGCCACAGCCAGGGGGAGGAGCACACAGCCACAGCCACAGCCACAGCCAGAGCTCCAAGCCAAGGAGCACTCAGCCAGAGAGCACCTCTCAGCCAGCATCAGGATTAACCTGCTGATTGATATTGGCTCCATGGGCAAACAGACTGACAGAGGGAGAGAGGGAGGGAGAGAGAGCGGGGGACAGGGAACAAGAGAGAGAGAGAAAGAGAGAGAGGGACTGAGGGAGAGAGAGAGTTGTGGAGAGGATGTGTGGGATTGTGAGATAAAGGAGGGGTGGAGTATAGACGAAGCAAGAGGAGTGAGATTGTAATGAGGAGGAGTTGAGCTGAGGGAGAGAGGTGGTGATAGGGGATTGTGCCAGCCTCTGATCTCTCTCTGTCTCTCTGTCTGTCTGTCTCTCTGTCGCTCTCTCTCTCTCTCCAGTTGAGTCATGGTAATCTCATTTAATGCACTCTGGACATGCTCTAACAGCGTCAGATTGCTAACAGTCTGGTACTCAGGCTCTATTGTCCCTCCAGGTCATTAATGGCCTGGTACTCAGGACTGTATTGTCCCTCCATCAGGTCAATAACAGCCTGGTACTCAGGACTGTATTGTCCCTCCATCAGGTCACTAATGGTCTGGTACTCAGGACTGTATTGTCCCTCCATCAGGTCAATAACAGCCTGGTACTCAGGACTGTATTGTCCCTCCATCAGGTCACTAATGGTCTGGTACTCAGGACTGTATTGTCCCTCCATCAGGTCAATAACAGCCTGGTACTCAGGACTGTATTGTCCCTCCATCAGGTCCTAACAGCCTGGTACTCAGGGCTGTATTGTCCCTCCATCAGGTCCTAACAGTCTGGTACTCAGGGCTGTATTGTCCCTCCATCAGGTCCTAACAGCCTGGTACTCAGGGCTGTATTGTCCCTCCATCAGGTCCTAACAGCCTGGTACTCAGGGCTGTATTGTCCCTCCATCAGGTCCTAACAGCCTGGTACTCAGGGCTGTATTGTCCCTCCATCAGGTCCTAACAGCCTGGTTCAACAACAAGTTGAAACTGAGTGGAAAACATGTGGACAGCGCTTTCTAAGTTGATAATTAATTCAAAATACCCATACAGAATATTAGAGCTTATGCATACCCATTGGCCTACATATGAGCCCAAGTCCCCAAAAAGTTGTTTTTAAATTAAAATAATGATTGTGCTGTATTATACAATATATAGCCTAATATCCTACCGCATATTACACAAATTCTAGTAATTTCCTTTGAGTGTGATCTGTATTATTCTAAATACTGGATGGACTGGTAACCTTACGCTACGCTCCAAACGTTCTATCCATGAGTCTGGGAGAAAATAACATATCGGCCTAGGAGATGCTGTTGGTTAAATGATTGTGAAGGCTTACAGAGTTAGCCTACAATTAACGTTAATTTGTATTTTGAATAGCCTAGTAATAGGGAATGTTTTATATTTTCATAATTAATAGGTTGACACATTACCTTTAGCTACAGAATATCTCACCATCATTCCTCCCCTCCTTCATTCCTTTCTGGAGTGTGCAGAGAGGGGCTGTCAACACTTTTATGAAATATGTTTGCTCGTGAAAACATGTTATTATCGATGTTCCCCAACAGATATCACTTGGTTTTCCAAATGAAGCAGTGGGTAGCTGCAGAAACATGCAGAGCCCAAGGCATACAGAGTTTGGGCAGAATATCATCTGAGACTGCATGCTCCTCAAACAGTGGTTGATATTTCTACATGCACACCCATGTGAAAGCAGAGTTTCGATGGTCGCCACTAAAAAGGATCCCAGCTGCTGTTATATCTATTTCTCAGCTGATTATATTAATGTTATAAAACCGGAGTAAACTACCCGGCCTGATTGAAAAACGAACCGCGGGAAAGTGGCCTCCATTTGCTATTTGAGTGCATATGGACAAAGTATTTTTTCCCCCTGCCCCTATTCCTGCTGATTTTATAAAGGGCCATCCTAAATCTATTTTGTTTTACATATTAGTAAAAACAAATTTACATTGAGAATTTTCTGATGGGTGAAAATATGATCACTTGATGAGAGAACAGCGGTGCATTCTGAGGCAATGAACATAAGCTTCTTTTTTTTAGGTGCAATTTTCTCAAATCGTCAATAGCCTATAGTTTCGTCACGCAGCCCATATGTTTGGATTTCTAAGACATTCTATGGTTTGTCTCATTCACAACTAAAGTTGCCAAATAACTCTAAATCTAGCGTATATGTCCTTTTTTAAATGATCGTTTTATGTTGGGTGGCCTAGTGGTTAGAGTGTTGGACTTGTAACTGTAAAGGTTGCAAGATCAAATCCCTCAGCTGACAAGGTAAAAAATCAGTCATTCTACCCCTGAACAAGACAATTAACCCACTGTTCCTAGGCCGTCATTGAAAATAAGAATTTGTTTTTAACTGACTTGCCGAGTTACATTTTTTATTTTATTTTATTTCACCTTTATTTAACCAGGTAGGCAAGTTGAGAACAAGTTCTCATTTACAAAGCAGTTCGACACATACAAGACACAGAGTTACACATGGAGTAAAACAAACATACAGTCAACAATACAGTAGAAAAATAAGTATATATACAATGTGAGCAAATGAGGTGAGATAAGGGAGGGAAAGGCAAAAAAAAGGCCATGGTGGCAAAGTAAATACAATATAACAAGTAAAACACTGGAATGGTTGATTTGCAGTGGAAGAATGTGCAAAGTAGAGATAGAAATAATGGAGTGCAAAGGAGCAAAATAAATAAATACAGTAGGGGGAGAGGTAGTTGTTTGGGATAAATTATAGATGGGCTATGTACAGGTGCAGTAATCTGTGAGCTGCTCTGACAGCTGGTGCTTAAAGCTAGTGAGGGAGATAAGTGTTTCCAGTTTCAGAGATGTTTGTAGTTTGTTCCAGTCATTGGCAGCAGAGAACTGGAAGGAGAGGCGGCCAAAGGAAGAATTGGTTTTGGGAGTGACCAGAGGGATATACCTGCTGGAGCGTGTGCTACAGGTGGGAGATGCTATGGTGACCAGCGAGCTGAGATAAGGGGGAACTTTACCTAGCAGGGTCTTGTAGATGACCTGGAGCCAGTGGGTTTGGCGACGAGTGTGAAGCGAGGGCCAGCCAACGAGAGCGTACAGGTCGCAGTGGTGGGTAGTATATGGGGCTTTGGTGACAAAACGGATGGCACTGTGATAGACTGCATCCAATTTATTGAATAGGGTATTGGAGGCTATTTTGTAAATGACATCGCCAAAGTCGAGAATCGGTAGGATGGTCAGTTTTACAAGGGTATGTTTGGCAGCATGAGTGAAGGATGCTTTGTTGCGAAATAGGAAGCCAATTCTAGATTTAACTTTGGATTGGAGATGTTTGATGTGAGTCTGGAAGGAGAGTTTACAGTCTATCCAGACACCTAGGTATTTGTAGTTATCCAAATATTGTAGGTAAGAACCGTCCAGAGTAGTGATGCTGGACGGGCGGGCAGGTGCAGGCAGCGATCGGTTGAAGAGCATGAGGCCACGGAAGGAGAGTTGTATGGCATTGAAGCTCGTCTGGAGGGTTGTTAACACAGTGTCCAAAGAAGGGCCAGAAGTATACAGAAAGGTGTCGTCTGCATAGCGGTGGATCAGAGACTCACCAGCAGCAAGAGAAACATCATTGATGTATACAGAGAAGAGAGTCCATCCAAGAATTGAACCCTGTGGCACCCCCACAGAGACTGCCAGAGGCCCGGACAACAGGCCCTCCGATTTGACTCACTGAACTCTATCAGAGAAGTAGTTGGTGAACCAGGCGAGGCAATCATTTGAGAAACCAAGGCTATCGAGTCTGCCGATGAGGATGTGGTGATTGACAGAGTCGAAAGCCTTGGCCAGGTCAATGAATACGGCTGCACAGTATTGTTTCTTATCGATGGCGGTTAAGATATCGTTTAGGACCTTGAGCGTGGCTGAGGTGGACCCATGACCAGCTCTGAAACCAGATTGCATAGTGGAGAAGGTATGGTGGGATTCGAAATGGTCTGTAATCTATTTGTTGACTTGGCTTTCGAATACCTTAGAAAGGCAGGGTAGGATACATATAGGTCTGTAGCAGTTTGGGTCGAGAGTGTCCCCCCCTTTGAAGAGGGGGATGACCGCAGCTGCTTTCCAATCTTTGGGAATCTCAGACATCACGAAAGAGAGGTTGAACAAGCTAGTAATAGGGGTTGCAACAATTTCGGCAGATCATTTGAGAAAGAAAGGGTCCAGATTGTCTAGCCCGGATTTGTAGGGGTCCAGATTTTGCAACTCTTTCAGAACATCAGTTGACTGGAGAAGGAGAAATGGGGTAGGCTTGGGTGAATTGCTGTGGGGGGTGCAGTGCTGTTGACCAGTGTAGGGGTAGCCAGGTGGAAAGCATGGTAAGCCGTAGAAAAATGTTTAATGAAATTTTCAATTATAGTGGATTTATCGGTGGTGACAGTGTTTCCTATCCTCAGTGTAGTGGGCAGCTGGGACGAGGTGTTCTTATTCTCCATGGACTTTACAGTGTCCCAGAACCTTTTGAGTTTGTGTTGCAGGAAGCAAATTTCTGCTTGAAAAAGCTAGCCTTGGCTTTTCTAACTGCCTGTGTATATTGGTTTCTAGCTTCCCTGAAAAGTTGCATATCACGGGGACTGTTCGATGCTAATGCAGAAGGCCATAGGATGTTTTTGTGTTGGTTAAGGGCAGTCAGGTCTGGAGAGAACCAAGGGCTATATCTGTTCCTGGTTCTAAATTTCTTGAATGGGGCATGCTTATTTAAGAAGGTGAGGAAGGCATTTTTTAAATGACCATGCATCCTCTACTGACGGGATGAGATCAATATCCTTCCAAGATACCCCGGCCAGGTCGATTAGAAAGGCCTTCTCGCTGAAGTGTTTCAAGGAGTGTTTTGACAGTGATGAGTGGAGGTCATTTGACTGCTGACCCATTACAGATGCAGGCAATGAGGCAGGGATCGCTGAGATCTTGGTTGAAAACAGCAGAGGTGTATTTAGAGGGAAAGTTGGGTAGGATGATATCTATGAGGGTGCCCGTGTTTACGGCTTTGGGGTGGTACCTGGTAGGATCATTGATCATTTGTGTGAGATTGAGGGCATCAAGCTTAGATTGTAGGATGGCTGGGGTGTTACGCATGTTCCAGTTTAGGTCGCCTAGCAGCACGAGCTCTGAAGATAGATGGGGGGCAATCAGTTCATATATGGTGTCCAGAGCACAGCTGGGGGCAGAGGGTGGTCTATAGCAGGCGGCAACGGTGAGAGACTTGTTTTTGGAGAGGTGGATTTTTAAAAGTAGAAGTTCAAATTGTTTGGGTACAGACCTGGATAGTAGGACAGAACTCTGCAGGCTATCTTTGCAGTAGATTGCAACACCGCACCCTTTGGCCATTCTATCTTGTCTGAATATGTTGTAGATGCATGAAACCAAAGCTATTACGGTTACAGAAGTCATCAAAAGAGAGTGCCCGGGGAATAGGAGTGGAGCTAGGCACTGCAGGGCTTGGATTCACCTCTACATCACCAGAGGAACAGAGGAGGAGTAGGATAAGGGTACGGCTAAAAGATATGAAAATTGGTCATCTAGAACGTCCGGAACAGAGAGTAAAAGGAGGTTTCTGGGGGCGAGAAAATAGCTTCAAGGTATAATGTACAGACAAAGGTATGGTAGGATGTGAATACAGTGGAGGTAAACCTAGCTATTGAGTGATGATGAGAGATATTGTCTGTAGAAACATAATTGAAACCAGGTGATGTCATTGCATGTGTGGGTGGTGGAACTGAAAGGCTGGATAAGGTATGATGAGCAGGGCTAGAGGCTCTACAGTGAAATAAGCCAATAAACACTAACCAGAACAGCAATGGACAAGGCATATTGACATTAAGGAGAGGCATGCTTAGTCGAGTGATCATAAGGGTCCAGTTAGTAGTGAGGTTGGGTGGGGTAACGGCGATTCAGACAGCTAGCCGGGCCATCGGTAGCAAGCTAGCATAGGATGGAGGTCTGTTTTTAGCCACCTCGTGTGTTTCCGTCGGTAGATTAGTGGAGTTCCGTGTGGTAGAGGGGACCAATCCAATTTGAAAAATAGATATAGTTATAGTGACCCAAGAAAAATTGTCCGATAGACCTATTCAGATAGCAGCTGATAAGACAGCTAACGATTAGCGGGCCGCAGATGGGCATTCAGGTAACGTCGCGACGGAGGGGCCAGTTGGATAACTTCCTCGGGCAGATAACGTTGGTAGTCCAGTCGTGATGCCCAGTAGCGCTCCTCATCGGCAGTAAAACGGGTCCGGATAGGTGAATGTAGCCCAGCAGTGGCTGATGGAACTCTTGAGCTGGCTAGCTCCGGAATAATTTATGTTTGCTCCAGGATCGATGTAAGCAAATAGTCACACGGATAGCAGCTAGCTAGCTGCGAGATCCAGGTGTAAATGTCCAGAGCTTGTGGTTGAAATCCGGGGATATGGAGAGAAAATAGGTCCGGTATGCTCTGGTCTGAGTCGTGTTGTACAAAACTGGCGATAGCTTTTCGACCTAAAGGATATCTGATGACCACAAACCGTGGTTAGCTGAATACTAAAGTTAGCCAGTAAACTGGCTAGCTTCTGGCTAGCTTCTGGTTAGCTTCTGGCTAGCTTCTGGTTAGCTTCTGGTTAGCTTCTGGCTAGCTTCTGGTTAGCTTCTGGCTAGCTTCTGGTTAGCTTCTGGTTAGCTTCTGGCTAGCTTCTGGTTAGCTTCTGGTTAGCCTCTGGCTAGCTTCTATTGTGGATTTCAGATTTGAGGTAAATAATACTTTATTTTTAAATTGGCGAGGCAGGTTGCAGGAGAGTGTTTTGAAGTTGAGTTTTTGGAAAAGAAAATATATAAAAGATATGCGAAGAAAGATGTAAATATATATATATATACACGGGACATGACAAGACGAGGACAAACAACGTCTGACTGGTATGCCATCTTGGTAATAAATAAAGGTAAAAACTATATATATATATATTTGCACACTTGCTCCTTTATATTTTATTTAGCTAACTTCAATTACTGTATATTCTTCTTACTATAAAATCATATAATAGAAAATCATGGCATGGGACAAATAAGCATTTATTGTCTGCTAAATGAACAAGCCTACAGCCTACAGCATGGAGCATAGCCAGATAACATACAATAAAAGGCCAACTCATATTCTGTTTATCTGAAATACATTTGATTAATATGATAAAAATAATGGAATTATTGTGATGGTGTATTTTAAATGGGCTTCTTAGACCTTTTGAAATGTAGATGTTCCAAAGGCAGATCATCTGCTTGTATGCGTGGAGGCCTGGAGATGCTAAACACATTTATGTTAATTAACGGTCAATTACCGTGAGACCGGCAATCGTTTGCATGACAATAACTGGCTGATAAAATTTCATGACCGCCAACCCCCCCCACACGAGAATATACTCACAGACAAGAACACACACACACACACACACACACACACACACACACACACACACACACACACACACACACACACACACACACACACACACACACACACACACACACACACACACACACACACACACACACACACACACACACACACACCACAGGGGCCTTGTTTTAGCAGCAGATCTAGAGCTGGGTTTGGATGGTTACTGAGCCATCTGCTGCTATGGGTTTAATAACTCCCAGAGAGTGGGCTGTGTGTGTGTGTGCGTGTGTGCGTGCGTGCGTGCGTGCGTGCGTGCGTGTGTGTGTGTGTGTGTGTGTGTGTGTGTGTGTGTGTGTGTGTGTGTTCTTGTCTGTGAGTATATTCTCGTGTGTGTGTTTAGCTTCTACAAATGTTTTAACTATGAATAATTTCTCACATAACAGGTGTGGAAACATTTAGTTTTAAAACCCACTAACAACATTGTGATCATCTGGGTGTAAAATGATTTCAAAATGGTCTGTGTTAGACTAGACTGAACTACAACACGCTGCTTTAACTCACAGACAAAACCCTATTCTATTCTGTTCTATTCTATTAAATAGATTTTTATTCTATTCTATACTATTAAATATATTATATTCTATTAAATATATTATATTCTATTAAATATATTATATTCTATTCTGTTCCATATATTCTATTCTAATCTTTCAAGTATAGTTGATCCTATTCCTTTATATTCTATGAACCCAGTCTCCATCCGCACTGGCATTTACAAAGGGCATCCCAGCGAGCCTAGGGTGAATCCAAAATTGTACCCTACTCTCTATATAGTGCACTACTTTTGGCCAAAGCACTGAGCCCTGGGCCCTGGTCACAAGCAGTGTACTATATAGGGAGTAGGGAGTTATTTGGGATGTACATTTGAAGACGGTGCTGGGTCCATCTACATGTGATTTGCTCTGTGTACTGAATGTAACACATTCCAGATCAATGGTCCACTAAGACCCTTCACCTCAGACCCAACTGAAACACTGGCAAACCATTAGCTCTTCAGTTCTTCTTTGCCCATTCCCACACCCAGCTCATCCACTACGGTGTTCTCCCTTCACAAACTCTACTATGTCCCAAATGGCACCAAAAACTACTACAGTGCACTACTTTTGACCATGGCCCATAGAGCTTTGGTCAAAAGTAGTGCACTATAAAGGGAATAAGGTGCCATGTGGGACACATCTCTGTCTTTTGTGTGAGCACTGAGCAGCCTTGTGGTTAATCTTGTCTTGTTCACGTAGAAAGAACACGCTCAGCCATGTGCACTAACAAGGACATCAGAAGGCTAATCAGATGAGTGCAGGCAAGCGGGCATACACATACATAGACTAATAACATGTGTACACGGTACACATACATAGACTAATAACATGTGTACACGGTACACATACATAGACTAAAACATGTGTACACGGTACACATACATAGACTAAAACATGTGTACACGGTACACATACATAGACTAAAACATGTGTACACGGTACACATACATAGACTAAAACATGTGTACACGGTACACATACATAGACTAAAACATGTGTACACGGTACACATACATAGACTAAAACATGTGTACACGGTACACATACATAGACTAAAACATGTGTACACGGTACACATACATAGACTAAAACATGTGTACACGGTACACATACATAGACTAAAACATGTGTACACGGTACACATACATAGACTAAAACATGTGTACACGGTACACATACATAGACTAAAACATGTGTACACGATACACATACATAGACTAAAACATGTGTACACGGTACACATACATAGACTAAAACATGTGTACACGGTACACATACATAGACTAAAAACATGTGTACACAGTACACATATAGACTAAAACATGTGTACACGGTACAGATTTGTGTCAAAGCTCTTTATGAGATGAGCCATGCATAACAGAGCAGGCCTACTTTCTAATATGTTCCAGATTGCATAATGCATGTGCAAGTGTTACATGTTCTTAGCTACTGTTGTAATACATCTACATGCACAATTTCACTCTTTTATGGAGCTGGAGTCTTGGGCTCAATATTTTACCTTATGAAAGTGGTATTTTAACCTTGATAACTTGATTGTATACATGTCACATTTTCCGATTCTGTATGTGGATCCAGGGCCTGGTGTTTGGGAATGAGTGGGTTGGTTATACTGAATATGTTGTTATTAATGACTGTGTATTACAGCCCTTAACCCCTCTCTGTCTGTGTAAAAGCCTCAGTCTGGCCAAATAGAACACACCTGTCCACACAGTGTAAACACACAGGTCTGGAAATCCCTGTTCTGTCTCTCTCCCACCATAATCACTAACGAGAGTGAGACAGGCAGAGATAGAGACCGGTCATTTGCAGGTATGTGTACATAATTTGGGGACATATCAATTGATTTTGGGCACACATCCCAATAGGTGGATAAAAGAGAGAAACAAGTAAAGAAAGATAGGGCAAATGGGCTGGAGAGATGACGGGATGACGGACGATGAGAGTTTAGTGTAGGGTACAGAGCTGGGTGCTAGTAGAGAGTTGGTAGGGAGATGGTAGATCCGGGGGCAGCTGCCCACTGTTAATGTGCCATCTGTGTAGAGCACCCTGCCAGGACACTAATCAGGCAATCCATCACCCTGCTACCTGACACTGTCAATTACATACTGATTCACTATTCAGACACGACGCATCACTGCCCAAACTCTTTTGTCACTCTGCCACACGGACCCCCCCCCCCCCCCCCCCCCCCAAATACCATCACCATGCTAATATCAAATTCCGAAACTATGTCTTCACCCCCATACAGGACCTCACCGCTAAATATGAAGAGAGAATGAATTGGAACTCACAACATAACAGAGCCCTTCATATGACAATCTCATCATACTGGACACCAGAAAGTCTGAAAGTAGAAAGTAACACATATTATCAATGGTTCTAATATGGTTGTGTAACTAACCCTGTCCAGGGACAGACTATGTCTATACACATTGTAAATCCATCCAAAATCACATCTCTCCAAACCTCTAGTTTGCTACCTAATTCCTTGGTAGCTTTAACAGTGTCTGAGGCAGCATGTGGATGGCACATTAGGTCAATCCAAGTTACAGACAGGGTTATGAGAGTTTGTTTCTCCTCATAGACTACCCAAGGTTGACTCTGAGTAAAAATCAATGGTCTATATACACCAATGTACTGCATCCAAACATAACTGTATGTAAGCAATCACAGTCTGTTTGGGTGGGTGTGTTCTTTGTACCCTTCAAATAGATGAATAATGCAGCTGAAATGTTAAATAAACACCTGGAAAGGAGAGAGTTGTTGTGACATGTTTGGTTCATGTTTAACACAAACCAATACCACCTCGTTCTGGAGCTGAGGCGTCCTTGGTCTGATATACTTGGACTGAAATAAAATGGGGAGATTGCAACTTTTCACCTCCTATACCTCACTCTCTTTCACTTTCACTCTCACGCTCTTGATCTTTCTCTCTTTTTACTTTCTACTCTTGCTTTCCCTCTCTTTCTTTGTCTCTCTCTCTCTCTCTCTCGCTTCCTCTCTCTCTCTCCTTCTATCTCTCTAGTCTCTCCCCTCTCTTCCCTCTTTCCGCCCTCCACCATTAACCAGTTCTAATTGTGAGGCCGACAGCTCGCTAAATACACTCCACTCTGTCTGGCAGCGAGGTCGTCGGGGTCCTGGATTCCAACTATAAACAAATTAATTGGCTTGCAAACACAATTTACGAGCTGAGCCAAACGCATCGCAGTCTTTCCTCTCCTCCCCCTTTCCCTCCTGACCTCCCTGCTCTTGGTCAGGTGGGCCCAGCCTGACACAACATAGAACAACGGACTGGTCCATTCGAAAGGGTGGGGTTCAGAGAAAACCTCTCTTCTCTGCCGGAGCAATAAGAGTCACGTAGTAGTTCATGTGGATGAGGTGGGTGGTCTCTCTCTCTCTCTCTCTCTCTCTCTCTCTCTCTCTCTCTCTCTCTCTCTCTCTCTCTACACGCACACACCTATACAGACGTGACACTTACACTTATGCTTGAGATGACTGGGGTATAAGCCATTATTGGAGGGATACTGAGAGAACAAGTTAGGGCAGTCGGCCAAACACCAGTATTACTGTAACACTATTTTGTTATCGTTCTCTCTCTCCCTCTCTGTCACTTTCTTGCTCTGTCAATTTTTCTCTCTCTCCCGTCTCTCTTTTTCTCTCTCTCTACAGAGATGTGCTGCTGGGGCTGGTGCTGGCTCGGCTCACACTGGAGCATGTATATGGTGGGCTGGTGAACAGTCTGGAGGACTTTGTAGTGGTGTGGGGTGTCAGGGAGATTCTAAGTACAGTGGACAAGGAGGGGTCTTGGTGCTAACTCTCTAGGTCCGTTAAAATTAAGTTAAGTTTGTGATATTAATTATGTAACAAAAAATCTCAAAACTGTCTCTGTCTCTCTTTCTCTCTCTTTGTCTCGCTTCCCTCACTTCGATCTTCCAACACGCTGTCATAGTAGCCTTCGGGTGAAATTGTATGCAAAAACCCAGCCTTGGGTCTGTGACTATACATGAAAAGGATGCTTACAGAGGAGGCTTTGATTTGATTGATTAGGATGACACACACGCACACATGCACACAACGCACGCACACACACACAACCACACACACTGGAGCTCACAGCGGAGGACAAGTGAAGATACTTTCTCCGACAGGGTCTCACCTCTATTGAGCAGTGGGAGGAGCACAGCTGAGGGCTTCTAGGGAAAGAGAGAGGGGGTTGCTCGGAGGATAGAGGTGGGAGATGGGGAGGGTAGAGTGGAATGGTCAGAGGTAGGAAGAGAGGGGGGTAGAAGGGGTGGAAGGGGGGGTGGATGGACTGAAACGGGCAAGTGTACGATGTTGTCCACTAAGCGAGAGGAAACACCTAGCCAGGCAGGCATCCACCTCTACCTCCTCCACCCAGCCAGGCAGGCATCCACCTCTACCTCCTCCACCCAGCCAGGCAGGCATCCACCTCTACCTCCTCCACCCAGCCAGGCAGGCATCCACCTCTACCTCCCCCACCCAGCCAGGCAGGCATCCACCTCTACCTCCTCCACCCAGCCAGGCAGGAATCCACCTCTACCTCCTCCACCCAGCCAGGCAGGAATCCACCTCTACCTCCTCCACCCAGCCAGGCAGGCATCCACCACTACCTCCTTGAGCTCTGTCAACAATGGTACAAGACCATGTGTGTAATGCATTAATACATTTAAAGCCTCCATCCAGTTATAAAGGCTATACAGGAGGCTGCAAGGAATACTTATAATGCAGATTCCTGTAGATCAGATACAAGGCTCTATAAATCCATTATAGTCTCACAGTTCAACGTAGATGTTAACCGAGAACATCTCTGTAGGAGCTTAGACTTGCTCACTTACAGATACCAACGGTAAGGAAATACTATCCTCTCCTTCTGAACGCTACGGATAAAATAGGCTGCCATCAGCATCACTTGACTTTGACATTGTCACTCGTCCTGTAGAGGTGGCTTTTGTTGTACGCTGGAGGGTGACAGCCAAGGAAGTCATTCAGTGATTCATTCATCTCCATGGTAAGTCAACGCTCTTGTAAATGCTCTTTTAGAGTGTAGCTAAGTGTGTCTGGTGGCCTGGGTGTAGAGCGGTGAAGGCTGGTGGAAGGTTTCCATGTGTTTGATACTCGTCCAGTAATTCCATTCCAGCAATTACAAAGAGCCTGTCTTCTAATCTAAAGTGACACCACCAGCATCCAATGTGAAGAGAGATAAGTAGGGCTGGGGTTGAAGAGAGATAAGAAGGGCTGGGGTTGAATAGAGATAAGTTGGGCTGGGGTTGAAGAGAGATAAGAAGGGCTGGGGTTGAAGAGAGATAAGTAGGGCTGGTGTTGAAGATAGATAAGTTGGGCTGGGGTTGAAGAGAGATAAGAAGGGCTGGGGTTGAAGAGAGATAAGAAGGGCTGGGGTTGAAGAGAGATAAGTAGGGCTGGGGTTGAAGAGAGATAAGAAGGGCTGGGGTTGAATAGAGATAAGTTGGGCTGGGGTTGAAGAGAGATAAGAAGGGCTGGGGTTGAAGAGAGATAAGAAGGGCTGGGGTTGAAGAGAGATAAGTAGGGCTGGGGTTGAAGAGAGATAAGTAGGGCTGGGGTTGAAGGTAGATAAGTTGGGCTGGGGTTGAAGGTAGATAAGTTGGGCTGGGGTTGAAGAGAGATAAGAAGGGCTGGGGTTGAAGAGAGATAAGTTTGGCTGGGGTTGAAGAGAGATAAGTTGGGCTGGGGTTGAAGGTAGATAAGTTGGGCTGGGGTTGAAGAGAGATAAGAAGGGCAGGGGTTGAAGAGAGATAAGTTGGACAGGGTTATGCAAGTGAACTAGGAGCCAGTGAGTGCTCTTTGGTGTTAGCCCCTCCTGTCTCTGAGTGTAAGGAGAGAATGGGGTAGACAGGTGGACAGAAAGCCAGAGGGGAAGGGATATGGTGCTACACCCCACTGCAGTCCATATGTAGAGAGGGAGAGAGAGAGGGGGGAACAGAGTAGACAGGTGAACAGAAAGACAGAGGGGTGCTACCCCCCACTACAGTCCATATGTAGAGAGGGAGAGAGAGAGGAGGGAACAGAGTAGACAGGTGAACAGAAAGCCAGAGGGGTGCTACCCCCCACTACAGTCCCTGTAATCCAGTCTGTCTCTCAGCAGAACATCCCCTCACATCACATCTAGCCCCACTTAGATCTACTCTGCTCTGTTCCATCTGGCCCCACGTCAACTGGCCCCGCACTCGCCTCTCTCTGTACAACATTCAGTACCTGGGCCAAGCATAGACACACATTCACAAACACACACACATACGCACCAACACAGACACACATATACACACACACATGCACACCACCAACATGGGTCTTTCCCTCTCAGATATAAACAAACCTTAGTAATGAAACTCTGCTAATCAATAAGAGCCATCAACATAAAAGAGAGGAAAGATAAAGTACTCTCATTAATCATTGATCAATCAATTACAGAATGGCACAGAAAGAAAAGCTTGGCACACACAAAGAGAACTCCTAGAGATATCATCCAATAGCAGTGGGGATATCGTCCAATAGCAGCATGATAAGTGGGGATATTGTCCAATAGCCAAATGATAAGTGGGGATATCTTCCAGTAGCAAAATGATATTTGGGGATATCGTCCAATAGCAGAATGATATGTGGGGATATCGTCCAATAGCAGAATGATATGTGGGGATATCGTCCAATAGCAGAATGATATGTGGGGATATCGTCCAATAGCAGAATGATATGTGGGGATATCGTCCAATAGCAGAATGATATTTGGGGATATCGTCCAATAGCAGAATGATATGTGGGGATATCGTCCAATAGCAGAATGATGTGTGGGGATATCGTCCAATAGCAGAATGATATGTGGGGATATCGTCCAATAGCAGAATGATATGTGGGGATATCGTCCAATAGCAGAATGATATGTGGGGATATCGTCCAAAAGCAGAATGTTATGTGGGGATATCGTCCAATACCAGAAAGATATGTGGGGATATCGTCCAATAGCAGAATGATAGGGGGGATATCGCGCAACAGCAGAATGATAAGTATGGATATCGTCCAATAGCAGAATGATAAGTGGGCATAACGTCTAACAGCAGAATGATAAGTAGGGATATCGTCCAATAGCAGAATGATAAGTGGGCATAACGTCCAACAGCAGAATGAATGAAGTGGAGATATCGCGGAATAGCACAGTGATATGTGGACACCATGCATGTACCTGACCTAGATTATAAAGACAACACGTTGTGTTGCAGAAACATCACCTATGTTGTTGCTTTCTATATGAGTGTAGTTCTTCTGACCAGTCTCTTGTCTGTGTTAAGTGTTGGGATGATACCTCGGGCCTTACGCAATAAGAGTCTCAGAATAGGAGTGCTTATCTAGGATCAGTTTCCCTTTTAGATCAAAATGAATAAGATTATATGGACAGCGGGGAACTGATCCCAGATCAGCACTCCTACGCTGTGATGCTTTATGAATATGGCGCCAGATGTCTTTGTGTTCAACAAGATTAGTTTTGAAGAACAGTGGGGACAGCCATGACGATGGCACAAGTACATACTACTGGCATGTGACTCAATGACACTGAAATGATACCACCAGGTTCATCACCAGTACTAGCAGGATCTGAATTCCGCTAAGGGATATGTCCTTAACATACAATACATGACCAAAGGTATGTGGACACCTGGTCATTGAACATCTCATTCCAAAATCATGGGCATTAAAATGGAGTTGGTCCCTTTGCTGCTATAACAGCCTCCACTCTTCTGGGAATGCTTTCCACTAGTTGGAACATTGCTGTGGGGACCTGCTTCCATTCAGCCACAAGAGCATTAGTGAGGTAAGCACTGATGTTGGGCGATTAGGCCTGGCTCGCAGTCAGAGTTCCAATTCATCCCAAAGCTGTTCGATGGGGTTGCACCCTCTTTTGCCCTCAGAACAGCCTCAATTCGTCAGGGCATGGACTCAACAACGTATCAAAAGTGTTCTACAGGGACGCTGGCCCATGCTGACTCCAATGCTTCCCATAGTTGTATCAAGTTGGCTGGATGTCCTTTGGGTGGTGGACCATTCTTTACACAAAGGAAACTGTTGAGCGTTAAAAACCCTGCAGTGCTGCAGTTCTTGACACAAACCTGTGAGCCTTGCATCTACTACCATACTCCATTCAAAGGCACTTAAATCGTTTGTCTTGCCCATTCACCCTCTGAATGGCACACAAACACAATCCATGTCTCAAGGCTTAAAATCTTTTATTAACCCGTCTCTACACTGATTGAAGTGGATTTAACAAGACATCAATAAGGGATAATAGCTTTTACCTGGATTCCCTTTGTCAGTCCATGTCATAAAAAGAGCAGTTCCTAATGTTTTGTACACTCATTGTATCTCTCCATTATGTCCCATTACTGTCCCATTGTTCCAAATTGCTGTACTTCACCTACCCCACCAGGGCTTGTGTTTCCCTCTGTCAGATAGGGAAGCACTGATGATGTATTGGAACTCTATCAACCCTGAGATTCCATATACAGTATATGTACAATTTCACCTGAACAACATACAGAGCCGTGAAAAAGTATCTGCCCTCTTTCTGATTTTCTCTGTTTTTCTATATTTTTGGAGTGAATGTTATTAGATCTTCAACCAAAACCTAATATTAGATAAAGGGAAAATTAATTACAAATAACAAAACAAATTCCACTTTTAAAAATGGAATTAGCGAAGTTATGCAACACCCAATTCCCCTGTGTGAACCTTTAGCGGCAATAACTACAACAAAATGCTCCCTGTAGTTGTTGATCAGTCTCTCACATCACTGTGGAGAAATTATTTATCTCAGGGAACTGCACAAGCCTGCTTCAGTTCTAATACATCATCTCAATGGGGATCAGGTCTGGACTTTGACTCGGCCTGATTTCGACTATGCCTGGCGAAAGCCAAACACTGCATTCCTTCTTAAGAACCTCATACCAACTGTCAAGCATGGTGGTGGTAGTGTGATAGTTTGGGGAAGCTTTGCTGCCTCAGGACCTGGACGACTTGCCTAATTGTATCAGAGAATTCTACAGGAGAATGTTAGGTCATCCGCCTGTGACCTGAATGCATTAAATTATCCAAAACGCAAGTCTACATGAAAATAGTTAAAAAGCAACAAATTTGAAGTTTTGTAATGGCCTCATCAGAGATCTAATCCCAATTGAGATGTTGTGGCAGGACTTGAAATGAGCAGTTCATGCTTGAAAACCACAAATATCACTGAGTTAGAGCAGTTCTGCATGGAAGAGTGGGCCAACATTCCTCCACAGCAACGTGAGAGACTAATCAACAACTACAGGAAGGATTTGGTTGCAGTTATTGTAGCTAAAGGTGGTACAACCAGTTATTGAGTGTAAGAGGGCAACTACTTTATCACACAGGGGCATTGGGTGGTGCATAACTTCGTTTATGAAATGAATGAAATAAGTATGGAATTGTTGTGTCATTTGTTCACTCAGGTTCCCTTTACCTAATATTAGGTTTTGGTTGAAGATCTGATAACATTCAGTATAAAACATATGCATAAGTAGAGAAAATGTAAAAGGGGGCAAATATGTTTTCATGGCACCTTACGTTACATCCACACTCTGCATGCTAAAGTCTTTGTTTGTGTGAAGAATATACTCCACATATTCCAGAAATGTACTAATGCTACTACGTTGCTAATGACATTAGTTAGATAAACGCTGACGGACAGGGAAACATAGAGACAAGACTAGTGTTACTACGTTGGTGTTGGACACACACACACACACACACACCAAGTTTAGACTTCTCAGTGTTACTCAGTTAGCGTCAGACACAGGGCTGCAAAGCAGCTGCCTTAGTTATAGCAATACAATGAATATAAAAAGCAACATGGGGTGATTTATTAATCAACACCTGTGTTTGCTCCACTGGGCAGAGAGGAGGAGGAGATGTATACAGTATATTACAGTGTTGGTGGACAGGTAAGAGGGGAATGTATTATGAGGCTGTAGCTTTCTCTCCCTCTCTCTCCCTCTCTCTCTCCCTCTCTCTCTCTCTCTCTCCCTCCCTCTCTCTGTCTCTCTCCCTCTGTCTAACTCTCTCTCCCTCCC